>NW_016690209.1:3166435-3347085 GCF_001604755.1 Lepidothrix coronata | reverse complement strand
CCCATGTGTGTGTGTGCGCGCTCACACACATGCCACACATGTGGGTCCAGCTGTCCTGCCGAGCCTGGCACTCTCCCCGTGCCTGTGTGTGCCGCCTTGGGCTCCTGTGCACCCACCTGCAGCTCTGCACACCCGCACACGGGCGAGCACACGTGCAAACACGGAGGTGTGTGTCTATGCTTGAGGTCACGTGTGCGTGTTCAGCGCAGGTGTGTGCACACACACGCGAGTTATGGGCACTGGGGTGCACACACGTGTGCGCACAAGCGCGGGGGGGCCTCGCTGTGAGCGGGCGAGGGAGCATGTGGGTGGGCAGAATGCGTGTGGGCTGGCGTGTGCTGTGCCCAGGCACCACCAGATGGTGCCCTGCCTCCACGTCACCTCTTGGGGACACAAACCTGCACCCTGCACAGGGACATGGGGAGGTTCGCGGGGGGGACACTACCCTCTGTAGGGTGATAACATTGCCCATGTGTGCCTGGACTCTCCAGCCAGGCAGAGTCCCCCACCACAGCCAGGGAAGAGTGACAGCCACGGTGACACCTGCCTATGCCAACTCTTTCTCAGAGACGATCAGGGCGGTGGATCAGCACCTTGGTGGCACTGGAGGAGAGCGCTTTGCTGCAGGGGATGCCTTTGTGGCAGGGAAGCAGGCAGAGCTTAGGGAAGCTGCGGGTGGGTGGGTAGCTCCCCCCCTCTGTATTGTGTCCAGCCCTGACAGTGGCTTAGCCACATGTAGCATTTTTTGGGTGTCAGTGGACCCCAGCCTGCAGTGACTCCAAACCTGCCCAGAGTAGCAATACTCACACCCGCAGGCGTGGGTAGGGGCTGCAGCCCGCCCCCATCTCAGTTCACGAGGCTGAGACCTGAACAAACTTGCCACGTGAGAGCGCAGTAGGGATGAAGGGGACTACTAAGCGAGGGTAGGTGGTGGGACCCGCAGTTTCTGGTCCATCCCCCTCCCAGTTCTATGGGCTTCTGTCCCCGCATCCCCTGCCTGTCTGCCCCATGTGCGTGGGTCGCTCCCAGTCGCTCCACCAGCTGCCTGCTGTGGGTCCTGCGTGCCCCAGGGAGCCGCCATGGGGCCGGGCGGGAGGCTCGTAGACGCCCACCAGCCTCCCTTGTCCCGCAGCTCCTCCAAACCGGCTCGACCTGCCGAGGAGCCCAGACCTGCTGGGAGACCCAGACGGGTCCACTCCCCTCCGCCTGCCTCTGCCCAGAAACGGCCCCATCCCAAAAGGCAAAGACACCAGGCGCGGCAGCGCCCCGCGTCCTCTTGACCCGGGGTTGGGAGGGGGCTCCTTGCCCACGGGGTGCCAGCCGTGGGGTGGCTCATTTTGGCCACGTCCCCCTTTCAGACAAAGAGCCCGGCACAAAGCCGCCCCTGTGCCCGGACTCACCGCGTGTTCCTGCCCGCCGGAGCGCGGCTGCGTCCCGGGAGAGCCCGCGACACGCAGGAGCGGGAGTCCCGATGGCCGACGGCACCCGCTCGACGGCTGAACTCTGCTGTGCTGAGCTGAGCTGAGCCTAACCGAGCCGAGCCCAGCCGAGCGGAGCTGTGCTGCCTCGACGCGCCGGCACCGGGCGCACCCCCGGTGCCCCCCCAAAAGCGGGACGGCCCCGCGGGCACGGGGATGCGGTGCGGGGCACGGGGACCCCCCAAAGCATGTGCGGGCGGCGGGTCACACACAGAGCCTTGCGGTAAAGGGGCGGGCAGGGGATGCTCGGCGAGGCCGCTCCGCACCCACCACTGCCCTCCGTGTTTTCCCTGCAGCCTTTTGTGTGCGCGGCGCCGTGCGCGGCGAGGGAGCCCGGCCTTCCCATTCCTCCTCCTCCTCCTCCCCCGATCCCGCCCCCCCGGCCGCCATTTCGCAGCGCCGGCCTCGCCCGCGCCCTCTCCACATCATGGAGGACCGGCGGCGGGAGGAACAAAGGGTGCCCATCCGCCCCTGCCCCGCGGACGGGGCACGCGTGTCCCCGGTCCCCCGCCCCACGAGCACCTCCCGCCCCACGGGGTTGTGTGTGACGAGCGCGTTATTTCAGGCCTGGCTCGAGTCCACATGTGATGAGTTTTGTCCGGTCTCAGCCCAGTGGAAGCAGCACCGGGGTCGTGCTGCCGCCGAACCTCCCGCCCCCCCGGGTCCCATCCTGCCCAGCGATGTGTGCAAGGGAGGCGTGGAGAGGTGCCGCGTGTGCACAGGTGTGTGCATGTGTGACCATGTGTGTGCATGACTCTCTCGTGACAGCCTGTGCACGCGTGATGGCGCTCAGGGGAGAGCGTGTGCACTTGTGACGGATGTATGTGTGCCCGGTGACATGACAGCTGCCACACACAGCCGTGTGCTCGTGTGTGGCAGTGCACGTGTGTCTTTGCACACATGGCACCACGTGTGCTCATATGGCCGTATGTGCCTGTGTGTGCCAGGCTGCGACAGAGTGACAGTAGGAGTGTGTGTGAGTGTGCACATGTGCTTGTGAGCATCGGGAGGAGGTGTACGGGGAGTCTGTGTGTGGCTTGGGGTGTGTGTGTATGAGTGTACATGTGGGGGCACACACATCTGGCCCCCACACTGTGTATCCAGGCTGTGGCCCCCATTTCTTTCCCAGTGTGCGAGCAGGGAATTGGTGTGAGGGCGCAGAGAGGAGCGTGCAGAGCTCTCTCTGTGTGTGTGTGTGTGTGTGTGTGTGCACTCTCAAGAGGAAGTGGCTGATACAAGGACACCCCAGGCATGGTTTGGAGCACTACAAGGGCTGTCCCACACAGCCTCCCTAGGACAGCAGCCCTATCCCTGTGCCTGGGGGCAACCAGCGGGGGGCACTGTTTTAGGGGGGCAGCCAGTGTTGGTGCAGTGGCCCTGGCTGGGAATGTAGGAGGCAGGTGGGATGCTGGTCCCTGTCCCTGCCCAGCTCTCCCCACCACAGCCTGGGCACCCCCCCTACAAGAGCCTCATCCTGCCTCCTGAAGCCCTGCTACAGACACTGTTCCCGGCTCCTTCCTTTGTATTCCACCCGGTTTTTATCCTGTCCTTGCTTCCAGATTTGTCTTGTCCTGGCAGTGACAGCCATGTTTTTTCTGCCTCCCACTAAACACCAGTATTTCCCAACACTCCCTGGCTTTGGGCACCACTCATTCGTTAAGCTGGATGCAGCCAAAACATCTCCCCCCACATAGGGCTTGTATTGCCCCCCATTCCATGTACCTCCAAGGAGCAACTGATCCAAGCAGAGGTGCAGGGCACAGCTCACCTGCGAATGGGGTGGAGCCAGTGCCTGGTGCCATCCTTCACCCCACAGCCTGCACTTTTTCATACATCAGCCCCCAGCCCCTGCTGTGCCCCCTCTCCTCTACCCCACAGTGCTCTTTCTGGGTGCCAAGCAGGGCTGGTGACCCATGCCTGAGGGTTCAGAACGCCCAGGCAGAGGGCACAGCGGGTGCACTGGTGCCACCCTGCCCTGCATGAGCTGCCTGTGGTGAGCAGTACTCTGATCACGGCTCCCGTCCCCTCCCTGGCGCCTTCCAGCCACCAGCATCAAGGCACTTTGCCGGCATTAAATATTCAGTTCCCTTCTCCATCCCCTCCCTGGGAAGGAGCTCAGCATCGCAATGAACCCGCTGGCCTGCCCATGCCCTGTGCTGGCGGGATGTTTCTGGGTGGATGCTGCCTGCCAGCCTCCTGCAGAAACAGCTGGGAGCAGAGGAGAGAAGAGCCACATCCCCCAGCACATGGACAAGTAGTGGCCCTGGGGACCAGGGTCACCTTGCCCCCCGCCAGCTGCTCTCCCGTGCATCCGCCTGCTGCAATGCAGGGCTCAGCTCTCCCTGCATCCCAGGTTTGAATGTGTCCAGGAGTGGTTCCCTCTTCCCTACTCTCATTTCCCTCTACCCCTCAGGTACCAGCTGGCATGTTCACCCAGTTGCCTGTTGAGCTTGGATAAATACCCATCAGGCCCCAGACAAGGTCACATGAGGGCAGTGGGAGCTCCCTGCATGCCGCAGTGGGAGCAGGATGGGTGTTGGGTGGCTGTCCCCCTGCAGAGATCCTGTGGGATGGTCGGCAGGCACGGGCAGCAGAGCTAATGCGGGTCTGCAAGGAAACAAATATTATTTGGGGAGTTAGCCCTGGGTGCTAGACAAGTGCTGGGGCCTGAGATCCTTTCTGTGAAGCAGAGGAGCAGCAAACCCTGATCCAGAGCCAAGACTGGAGAAACAGGGAGCAGGTGACTGTGCATGGAGGAAGATGTGTGAGCACCACAGCTTTGGGAGCCTGAGCCAGCAGCCTGGGCTGTGAGGGCAGGAACCTCACCAAGAGCCACAATCCCAGTATCTACCAGGGCAACTAGGAGCCCAGGGCATCAGTGGTGAGGCAGGACAGAGTGAGGGCAGTAGGAAGAAGCAGCTCTTGCAATGGGGAAAGAACCGTGTTCTGCTTCCTGGCTGTCACAACGTGACAATGGCAGCAGGGGTATTTTTCAGAGAGAAACAAATATTATAAGTGGGAAAGAGAAGTGAATTCTGGTTGAGGAGAGGCCAGAAAGTGCCACACCAGGTCCCATCACCATAGCTGTCTTCAAACCCCTGGGAGAAAGCACCAGCTCAAGGGGCTCATTTTCTTTTTGCCTTTGCGTCCATTTTCAAGTGACCGTGAAGACCAGGAATGTGCTGTGTGAGGTCAAAATGAGAGCCCAAGTCCTGCTCATGAGCCCAAAGCATGCAGGGGACTGGAACACCAGGTCACAGGAATGTCCCCATGGAGTGTGCCTCACGTACTTGCTTACTGCAAGGCAGAAGTTCCCTGTTTGCAGCCAGGAGGGGAAACATCCGGAGCAGCACCAGGCTGGAGGGCACAGCCAGGAAGATTTGGGACCCCCCACGAGGTCTGGGAGGACCGGACGCAGGGCACGGCTGGATGAGCCCCATTCTAGTCTGGCAATTTGCACGAGCCCCAGGAGTAGAGGCGACCCACCCCTGCCATTCCTGCAGCGTGGCATCATCGCTGCACACGATGCCGCTGGAGTAATTGCTGCTGGGCTGGGCGCCAGCGCAGCGCCCGTCTTCAGCACACCCCCCCCCCGCCCCGGCACAGGAGATAACTCAATCTGCCCCCTCCTGCCTCCACACAACGGGGGGAGGAGGGCACCAAGCTCCCCAGGCGACCACCCTCCCAGGGTGAGGTGAGAGGGGAGGCAGGCGATGGGGGGCACTGGGAAGGCCTCATGGTGCTCAAAGGCCACTTCCTTGCTTCCCCCTACCCCAATTTCAGGCATCTGCTTGGCAAAGCCTGAGGGTTTCCCGCTGCAAAGGCCATCGGAACATTTTAATAGCATGCTTTTGCCTGGCTTCCTTCCTGGGAATAAACCACGTCCTGGTGATAGTGACCATAAAAAAAAAAGCAGCATTAGTGGTCAGTGGCCAAAACTGGGAGTGGGCAGAGCTGCAGCCACCCCCCACCCCAGCTCAGCCTGCTCTGCTGGGGCTGGGGGGCCATGACCTGCCAGAGCCCCACCATGGGCCCACGCCCACTGCCGTTGCAAAACAGGATGCAATAAAACCCCATTTGGAGCCAGAGTGGCAGTAGGGAAGGGCGGAGGGAAGGCTGGCTCGTGCCGGGTGGCTGCTGCGGGCGGCACTCATGGCAGCTGTGCCATGGGGCAGTGTGGCAGCTGCCTGCCCCATGGAGTGGTGTGTTTGGGGGGACTGGGGCTCAGCACATAGCTGCCCCATCTCCCTGTGCCCAGCAGTCCTTGCTCACCCAGGAGTGAGGGGCACAGCCCCAGAGGAGTCACATCCCAGGAAGGGGAGCTTGGCTCCCATTGAGTGCCTCCCCAGAGCAGCCGCTGCAGTTTGAGGATAGCAAGGGGCACTTGTCCTGAGCCATCCCCGGGAGTCAGACCTTCACTGAGCAGTGAGTGTGCTTTGAATTCCTCAACTCACCATTGCCATGGAGCCTGGGAGGGTTTTGTCCTTGCCTGCTCAACCTGAAGTTCTTCCCAAAGTGTATTTTAATTATTAAACTACTTTTTAGACTGAATGAAGTGAAGGAAGAGTGTCGCACAGGACACTGGATTTTTCAGGGGGTTTTTGGCAACTGTGGCTTTTTTTGGAGGGAAGACGGAGCAGGGGAGCTGTGGGATGAGCGCATTTGGTGGCAGCTCGCTGCCTCTGGGTTGGTGGAGCTTGGCTTCCTCCAGCAGAATCTGGGGTATGTGGAGTGCAGGCTGGGGCTGACAGGGGTTCACGGGTCCAGGCTGTGACATCAGCACAGGGTTCAGAGCCCCACAACTGTGGAATGAGTCTGTCAGAGCTCAGCCCAGGTGAGCGGGCTGGCAGTCATGCCATCGGTCCCCAGGGAGCTCCCACAGCACGACTGCTCAGGTGTAAACCCAGATCAAAGCCCTTCCTGCAGGTGGGGTGTGTTGGGTGTGCCATAGGTGGCTTTTCCACTGTCTAATAAGGGTTTGAGCTGTGGAGCAGCTTGCCTCCATGCTGGAGGAAAGGAAAACCTCTCTCTCCCTCCCTAGCTGCTCATTTTTACCAGCCCTGTTGACCTCAGCATGTTTGCAGATTGCTGCCCCCCGTCCACAGGGATGGAAATGTGGTCAAAGTTTATTACAAGGGCACCAGCTGTGCACACACGTGTGTGTGTGTGTGTGTGTGTGTGTGTGTGTGTAGGCAAAGTGTGGCAGTGTGACCTTTGTTTTCTTAGGAAGCCACACTGAAAGGCAAGGCCAGGAAGCAAACAGGCAGGAAGGGGGGATGCAGTGGGTGTATTTCTAGCTGTGCTCTGCCTCCCTGCAGCACGGGAAGGCGACTGGGAAGAAGGGCACAGGGACAAATGGTGGCAGCAGGAGCCAGAGCCCAGAGAGCAGCACAGGGACTCATCCTGTGCACCCCACGTCGGGGCAGCAAAAACAGCCACTGTGTCCCACTGGAGCAACATGTTTTCCCAGTCTGTGGCACTGTCACAGGGCCATGCAGCACCTGGCCTGTCACCCAAAGGTGCTTTCAGGATCATTACGGGGTATTTCTCCTGCAGAGAAGAGCGTGGGGGCTGTGGACACCCCATCCTGCTGGGATGGGGTCCATCTTTCTGGCACAAGGGCATTTATCCCCTGGTGCTTTTCTTGTGCCAGAGGGAATCTGCCTGTCAGGGTGCTTCCAGCAGGCACTGAGGCAGAGATGTGGCAATGGAGCCCTTCAGCTGCTGTGACTAATTTTTTTCCTCATGCCAGGCCAGGGTCCAGCTGGACTTGTCCCCTTCCAACATACCAGAGGCTGCTCTGAGGTCTGGGCCCTGCTCCTCTGTGTTTGGCAGGTGACATCCCACATACTCACCTGTGGCTTGGTCTGCAAGAAGGGGGGATGCTGCCGAGCTGGCCACACCAGGGTGCTGTGCTTGGTGGTGGCCATCACTCAGGGCTGGGCCACCATGTCCCTCCTGTGGGGCGAGGAAGTGGCAGAAGCCTGGGTATGCTCTGCCACGAGTGCTGGCCTCTCTTGCTCACACATGCACATTCCTCCTTTGTGGCAGGCAAAGCAATGCCTTTTGTATCTGACAGGAGGCAGGTGCCTCCAGCCTGACCACTACCATGTGAAATTACAGGGTCCCCAGTATCTGATTTCCAGGGGGACAGACTCTGCCTGTGCCCATCACTTGGGTCACCAGGGTGCAAACAGCAGGGCAGAGCATGTCAGTGCTGCTGTGATGGTACCTGGGGATGTGTGGGGCTCTGAGGTTTCTCTGGCAAGCCTGGGCAGGTAAGGACATCATCCTCTGCAGCTGCCCAAGGGGGCTGTGACAAAGGACACTGTGAAAGAGGATGGTCCTGGGACAGAGCAGAGGGAACCAGACCCTGCCCTCCTGGGGATGTCCCCAAGCCCACTGCTAACCCCCAGTACCCCAGGGATGTGCCAAAATAAAGAAACCAGGGTGATTTTCAAGAATCCATACCAGGGCCAAATCATTGGATGTTTCATGCTTGCAGCCACAGTGCCCCTTTTCCAGCTACAATGGAGTCCCCTCCATCAGGGCCCTACAGCAGTTCCATTGTCCCTTGAGGCAGTTATAAAGCTGTGTGTGGAAGGACCCCAGGAACAGAGACTGAGCTGAGAACAGCCAGAATTGGTCCTTTCCCAAAACTGCACCCATTCTGTCCTACCACCAGCTGCCCAGCCAGTCACGACCCCACATCGCTCCCAGCCCCTTCCCAGAACAGCTGTAGGTCCTGGGTGTTGTGGCAGAGGCTGCAGAGCCAGAGTGGAGACCATGAGGCTGTGCCATATTGGGGGGGCAAGCCTGGGAGCAGGGGGACACACATTGCCCTGCCCTGCCCAGCCGCAAGGACAAGGACCAGCCTGTGCCCAGGTGCCAGAGCGGTGCCATGCTGGAAGGACCCCGGCCAAGGCTCTCAACAGGGGATGTGTTGAGCATCCACAGCATCTCAGAGACAGGGAAGTCAGCCCTGGTGACTCAGAGGAGAGAAGAGAAATTCAGACTCCTTTGCCCTCCGACTGGTTTCCTGGCTCCTCTAAATTTGCATAACAGCCCCTGAGCCGCTCCCTGGGGCCACTGGGACCCCTGTAGCAGCCAGGCCCCCTGCGGCAGCCGTGGGTTCCTGTGGTCAACCCCAGCTCTCACTCTTGCTCATGCAAACAGCCGCATCAACGGCTCCCTGCACGTGGGGGCTGGCAAGTGCCTGGCCTTGGTCCCCAGCCAGGGCTCGTCCCCATCCCCAGTGCCGCGGGAGACTGCAAGCCCAGCTGGGGTGCCTTGCGCTGTGTGGGTGCTCAGCCACGCTCCAGCCAGCAATCAGGGCAGCTGCATCCCTCTGTCAACAGGGGTGAGGAAAGGGGGCTCCGTGGGGTGGCTGTGGTCGATGTCTCCTCCATCCTCTGCTCACACGAGGCCAGTGGCTTTGGCACAGAAGCGCTGCTCTGGCATCCAAGTTCACCAACGGTTTGCTGGGTGATTTCCACAGTGCAAAGGTTGAGGCCTCTTGTGTTTCCCAGTCAAGCCTGATGCTTCCCCAGCACTCCTGGGAACCCACCAGGAGCAAAGAGCACACCCAGGTGGGATGGCTAACCACTGCACACCTGATCCCTCTCCTGTCTCCCAGCTCCAGATGGAGCCACTAGCATGCCCCCTCCAAGCCTAGAGCAGGGGTCAGGGAATCAGGGACAAGGAGGAAAAGTGACAGCCCAGATCCAGCATCTGTGGTGCTGTTGGCTGGCTGCAACCATCACTGCTCAGCCCAGGAGGGAGCTTTTCTGCTTCCAAGGACATGGCACAGCTCTAGAACTGCAGCAGGGCTGTGGCCAAAATGCCAAGGCAGGGCAGGGCTGAGCTGGGGGCTGAAGGGATGTAGGCAGGTCCCACTGCAGCAGGGCTGTCTGGGCACGGAGCAGGGCTGCAGCTGCTCCCGGAGCCACTGCTCGTGGTACTATCTGGTGACAAGATAGCTGCAGGGACACCCCAGGCCAGGTTAGAGTCCCCCTAAATGTGCTACCTGGGCTGTAGGTCTGTTCAGGGCCAAACGTCAAAGGCTTTGGGAGAGGTCTGCCCATGGGCACTGGGACAGCCTAGAGGTGCCCATACCGGGGCATACCCCACTCCGGGGCATCAGCAACCCACAGCGCTGATCCCACCCCCTCGAGAGACCCTACAATAACAGACAGACTCCAGGGAGCCACTCTGTGCTCACCCCACCCCCTCAAGCCGCCGGTGACACCGAGCTGTCCCCAACGAGCCCTGACATCCCCACCAGTGGGCAGCACCCCGGCTCCACCAGCAGCCCCCGTCACCCCAGCCTGCTGTGCCTCAGTGCCACCAGCACGACACCCCCAGCCGCACCATCCCAAACCAGCGGGTGCGAGGGAGGGAAGAAGGAAGGCAGTTACAGGGGGGAAAAAAAGTAAATAAATAATAAAAGGCAACCACCCCAGACCCGGCAAAACGGCGAGCGGGGCAAGCCGGCCTGCCACACGTTTATTGGGGTGCAGGGGAGGGGGATGAAATACCTGCCGAGGGGGATGCTCAGGTCCCGGGGCTGCTGGTGCAGCGTGGTCCAAGGCTCTTCCTGGCGGCGGTGGCGGCTGCCGGCGGCACGGCACATCCCGGCACGGCACAGCACAGCACATCCCGATCCGGAGCCCGGCGCACAAAGGGCTCCGCTTTTAAAGCCGCAGCCGGGGTCCCCCTGCCCCGCAGGGCCCGGATTGGCGGGGCAGGCAGCGCTGCGGAGGAGGCCAAGACAGTGGGGAGAAGAATTAAAAAACAAAAAAACAAACAAACAACAAACAAACAAACAAAACAAACAAAAAAAAAGGAAAGGAAAAAAAACACGAAAAAAGAAAACAAACAAAAAAGCAAACACCGGAGGGAGAAGTGCAAACCAGCCCCCAACACCGGAAAAACCAGCCCCGGGGATGCTCCGGGCACGACACCGCCGAGACCTCCCGCCTGCGGGGCTGGGGGTGCTCTTGGGGGCCCCCGGTGCTGCGCGGAGGGGCCGGGCGAGAAAGGCTGGAAACCGCAAACCTTCTGTGGAAAAAACTTGCTACTGCCGGGCCTGGCGAGATGGGGGTGGGCGGGTGTTCATTCGTGTTGCGAGCAACTCCCGTCTCCAACTCCTTGCGGGAGCCCGGCCCCTCTCCAGCCTCCGGCCTTAGCCTCGGGGATGTCCCGGCCCCCCTGGTTCCATCCCGTGGTTGTAGCTGGGTGGGTTTTTTTGGAGGGGGGGAAGGTGTCCGGGGAGCTGTGTTTTTCCAGCTCGTCGGCAGGGGGTATGCTTGTACCGAATAATCCATCTCTTTTGTCCGGGATGCTGGCCCCCATCCCCGTCCCCTCGGGGCTGCGGGCAGGCAGGAGCCCCGGGAGCTGCCAAACCCCGGGGGCCGGCGGGGAACCTGCCCTTGCCGACAGCAGCACCGGCACAGCGGAGCTGAGCTGCTGCTGGGTGCACCCCACGGGGCGATGGGCGAGAGAACAACCCTCTTCACTCCGTTCCAGCCGTTGGAAGGTGCCTCTGGCCCCACCAGAGCTGCTACAAAGGACACTGGGCAGGAGGGGGATATTTTGGGACTCGGTGACCCTGATGGAGCACATTTAGCATTTAGGGTGGCAGGACAGCCCTGGTACGGTCAGGGATGCTCATAGTAGTGAGGCTGCACGTTTGGCCAAGGGTTATCTTGGCTTCACAGGCTCTGGGCATGTGATCGACCCAGTTACAGAGAGGGAAACCTCTCTAAATCCCACCCCGATGGGAGAAGTTTCCAGCCCCATCGTGCTTCAGCCTTGGCACTTTGAGAGTTGTCCCAGGCTTGAGTCTGAAGTGTATCTGACCTGTTTTCTTTTAATAATTTCTGGGGTTTGTGTGTGAGGCATTACCCCTTGGTGCTGGGTGCGCCTTCTGTCAGAAGCAAAGCTATAGGGTCCACGTGCAAGTGGGAACTGCGTGTGTGTGTTTATGTACATACAGGTGCATGTAGGGCTCGGCAACTCTCTGGCCCTGCTCAGACAGAGGATGGCCACAGGAAGAGGGAGGCTCGGTGGGGAAGTGAGGGGTCCCAGCACAGGCAGGAGGGTGGGTGCCACCAGGAACACCAATCCCAAGCCTCTCGTTTGCTTTGAATTTGTTTGCACCAGGCTTTGTTCACGGAGCAGGAGTCAAATGCCTCACCGGGGCCCCCAGCCCACCCTCTGTGCCCCACTACTGAGCTCTGCTCACCTCCCTGGGACCTGGGCAACAACGTGTTGGGACAGAGAGCCATGAGCTGTACAGTAATGACTTCCCTTGGTGTTAATTGGGCAGCCAAATTAACTCAGTGCCTCCTCTCTCAATACCGTGCTATGTGGCTGCTGTCTCATGTCCTCATGAAGAATTTCCCCTGGCAATGCCAACGGAGATGGAGGTGGATGCTGTGGCCTCTTCCCCTCTCTGCACATCTTCTGTTGATCTTGTGGGTAGCTCTGCCTGAGCAGTTGGTAGCCCCAGGGAGGGGAGAAACTGAGGCACAGAAGCCCAGCTGGCACCAACAACCTATGTCAAGCCTGCTCACATACCAAAAATAAAAAAAAAGGTTTTAATTCAAAGCAGTGATCCAGGAGCCCTCAGCACTGTTCTTTCCCTCCAGCCCCTGTACTGGGTCCCAGAGGGGTCACCCCAACACTGCAAGAGACCCACGCCAAGGGCATGCTCGTTCCTGAGGCTGCTGACAGAGGGGCAGACCCTTCAAGTTGGAGAGTCCACCTTGAAGATCAGCAAGAATACAGAAAAAAACCCAAGGCTACATCATACACAGGCTATATCCAGACTCTGTTTCTTTGATTTTCTTTTTTCCTTTCTTACAGGGAACCTGACCTGGCTCTGGGTTTTTGCTGTTACTTTGCAGGTAGGTAAAACCATAGAGGGATTGTGATCAGGCTGGCTTCAGAATTAACCCCAGAGCTGAACTGTCTGGGTTAGCCAAGCTCAGAGCTCCCCGACAGACAGTGCTAATGATGACACAGCATCGCCCTCAAGACTCGTTAAAACCCAGACTTTAACGAGATCACTGTGTATATAAACCCACACAGCCCTGCTGCAGTGCCCATGTGTGGAACCAGACCTGCTCAGAAGCACATCTGAAAACCTCGTGACTATGGCAGATCTCCAGGCTGCCAGCACTGGCACAAGTGGGACAAGGCATGGTGGGTACTGGGGGTTTGAAGAGTCCTGGGCTCTTCTCGGGTAGGGATGAAGGCAGAGAAGGGTGGTGTGTTGCTTTGGGATGCCCCGTCCATTTCCAGGGCTCACCTCACTGCTTAAACCTTCCTGAGGCAAACAGAAGTCACTGCTCAGCTCAGGCCATACACATTAAGTTCACCCTTATCCCTGCATGGCCCAAAATGGGCTGGATCCCAGAGGAGACATATGCCACCAAATCCAGCTGCCTTTTTTCTCCTAAAGATAAATCTCCCACAACAGGCCAGGCAACGGGGATAAAACAAACACAAATACTGAGCAAGGAAACTTTGGCTGCTCAAAATTTTTGGCTGGATCTGGCTGGAGCATCCTGGCAAAGCAAACACTCCCGCTAGCATTTGTTCCAGCTTTCCTGTGAAGCCCCCTCTTTTATTAAACAGGGTCCTGGCAAGTTTGCTTTGCCGCCCATCAGAGCAGCCCTGTGGGGCCAGGCTGGCTGAGAGAGGGAGATGTGGAGCCAGGAAGGCCTGACCCCACCCCAGACCTTATTGCTTCTTTCAGCAAGAAGTATAACAGCATCACAACCCTTGGCGACATGGAGGGACTATTTGTCATCGAGAGAAATGCATGAGATGACACTGGAAGGCTACAGGAGGAGAGCCAAAGGCTACAGCAAAGCACGAGGCAGGCAGAGCTCCAGGATCGCAGCACCACATGTTGCTGGCACTTGGGATCCTGTTCACTGCCCTTGTGGGCTTGGGCATGTGTTGGGTACAACTTTGCTTGCACAGAGCGACACACGCACGCGCACCACCTCCATCAGGGCACCATGGGTGAATCCAGCAGTCTGGCTGCTTATCCTCTGCCATGAGAGGGAACTAAACTGGAGCTGGCTGGATGATGGGAACACAGTGACCCAGTGAGGTGCTGGGACAGGCATTGTGTTTAGGACAGGCTTCTCCGTAATACGAGCTTGGCTTTTCCTCTGCCTGCAGCAGCATCTTCCCAAGGATCTCAGCTTCACAGCTATTGCACTGACGGAGCGGGATTCCTTCCCCTCAACATAGGTACTGGTTGGGGCAGCCCCAGCTTGCAGCAAATTTGAATCAAGGATTCAAAAGCTGAAATAGCTGTTTTGAAATCCTCCCAAAGCAATAGGGGGAAGAAGTCAGGTCTGCTCAGGGCTTTTCAGTAAGACTCTGGACCAGCGTCCAACTCCACCCAGCGTTCTGAGGGATTACAAGGCTGAGGCAGCCAGGAAATCAGTTTGGAGATGATCTTTCATGTCCCATACACTCCTGAGACTGGGTTCAAGCAGCCATGGTGAAAATTCAATAGAAAGGGGTTGGCTTGAACTCCGGATTGGGAGATAAGCAAGGCAACATTCCATCCAGGAACTGGAGCCCAGGAGAAAGCCCAGCCACCATCCCTGGTCATGCTCATCCCTAGTGCCTCCCCTCCAGGATGAGCTCCCTTCTCTGCCCTTAACCTGACAGCTGTCTTGCTGTGTGAAGCGTGTGTGAAGTGTGTGTTGTGTTCCAGGTGTGCATCCAAGTCTGGACCCGAGGTCTGGTCACTGCTCCTGTTTGTTCCACAGCATCACTCTTCTGTTATTTTTGAAGCAGCCCGTCTGGGTGAGGCCCCTCACCAGCCTTTCCATAATGTGCACACGTGTTCCTGTGCCTTCAGAAGCTTCTCCTGGGCTTTCCTCCTGCTCTACTTAATTAGGCACCGAGGGAGAGGGACAGTAACCAACAATTAGGTGAGCTGGAAAAGTGCCCTGGTTTTCTGGCCTCGCTGCTCTGAGCACCTTGGGAACTACTTTCCCCTGAGATAGGAGAAGGAGAGGGAGGAAGCCAAGGCTCTTGGAAAGATGGAGCAAAGCAGCATCAGCTGGGAAGAGTAGGCACAGGTGGGATGAGGCAGGTGAGGCCATGGGAAGGGGTGAGGCCATGGGGTTTGCTCTGAATAGGTGGGGTTATGGGATTGTCATCAGACAGCATCATCTGGATGGAGAAATGTCCTCATGCAACACTGATACCCCAGGAAATGTTCAGGAGTGACAAGCCAGTGCTGCTGCCCAAGCTTGGCTCTGCAGTCCCTGCCTGCTGGCATGGCCAGCTTATGTGGCTCTGATGTCCTGAGACCACTGGGCTCCCTTCCTGGGAGGTTGTGAGGTTTGTCCATTCATAACTGTTTTGTGATCATCAGCAATCGCCTTCCCCATGGCCACAGTGGCATCCCCGGGGAGGGATTTCCTCCTTTGCCAACTGTGTGCCTGGCCCAGTTGGAAACAGTTCCGAGCAGCCTCTGCCTCTCTTTCTGTTGCCAATTCAAGGCCTTAGAGCTAATCTCCAGCGTCACCAAGAGATCAAGTCTTGGCCCTGCTGGTAATGGTGTGATCCCAAAATATTTCGGGAATGGAGAACTTGAGATGCTGAGCCAGATGCTGAGCTCTTGAAGAAGACAGGAGGGGACGGGGGATCTGACTGCATCCAGGTGAATCTGGAGGCTGTGATTCAGCTGGTGAAGGTGGTGACTGTGTGGGCAATAGACAGAGATGACTGCTCCAAAGTGACCTGAAAATGCAATGGAAACCAGCTGAAGTGCGGCAGTTGAAGACTTGGGAGCATCCAGCTGCTCTCCTCATGGGCTGAGACTTACCCAAAGGTGCTGTGGGAGCCCCACAAATGGGCTGCTGCAGAGGAGGAAAAGGATGCTTGGGCAATTAACAAGGATGACTGGAATTCTATTACGTGCACCCCACTGGAAGTCTAAATGGTCAGAGACTTTCTTGGTCCTGGCCTCTCTGAAATGTTCAGTATTGGCCTCGTTAAGGCTAGAGCTGCCTCTGTGTCTGACCAAGAAATTCCTGCCAAGATGTTATTTGGCCAAAGTCCTGAAGGCAGGATAAATCACTCTGGATTTGCAAACCCCAGGCAAGTGGCTGTGTGTATTCTCTGATACACCCCCAGAAGCAGCCATTCCTTATCTGCATCTGCCTCTGCTGATTCCCCTTCCCTCAAGGTTGTCTCAACCCTTACTCCTGCTCCTGCCTCAGTTCCCTTAACTTCAAATCCCATTAGTCTTCAGCAGCATTCTCTCAGAAGGATTTTCAGAAGGGTTGTGTCTTCCCCCTCAACTGGGGAGCTCTGCCGAGTGACACAGCATCCAAGGAGTGAATGCAATACAAATCACCCATTTGTCCCCGTAGCAAATGGCCTGGCACTGGCAAGAGGCTGCTCTCTCATCTACACAGCAAAGCAGCACCCCAGGGACAGTTCCTACTTTCTCTGTCTCCTGGTTGTGCATCCCCAGGTCCATGTTCCCCTCCAGCTGAGGCCACTGGATATGAGTCTCCCATCCCTGCTGCTATGGAGGAGAGAGTTACCCATTGCTGCTGCCTCATTCTGCCTTATAGGAAAATCTCTGGTGGAGTGGAAGGTCTTGGATTTGCCAAATTTTCCACTGGAACCATGATATGAAATGATCAATGGAGCTGGTCCCCTGCTTGGCCATCGTTGCTGGCACCTCTTACTCCGCTCATCCAATGGGTTTGAGTCCGAACTGCCACCAGCAAACAAGTGACAAGTGGCAGCGGGTCGAGCTGTGCAGAATGAGAAAGGCTCTGGGGAAAGGCTGGTGGAGAGGAGGAGAGGCCGTTTGGGTGAGACACATCGATCGGAGGCATCCAATACATTATTCATAACCAACCTGGGCTGCAGCTCAGGAGAAAGTGGTGAGCACGCACTTCTCCGTGGGAAATGCGCCTGCGAGAGCAAACGAGCCCTGGGCTCCAGCTCATCAAACACCCTGATAGGCAGTCATGACATACCAGCTTTCTTTTGGCTTTTCATGCCACTGATGTTTGTGGCACCTAAGACTGACCAGTGAGTCCTAGCACGTGATGTTGTACCAGAGAATGTTTCTGTCCACAATTGCTCTCTCTAAGAGCAAAGCGGCTTCTCCTTGCTGAGACACCCCAGTCCTTGTCACAAATACATGCGGCTCCACCGGGCTCTTTCCAGCCCACACAAGAGCACAGCACTCAGCAGCAAGGGATGTGGGCTCCATCTGACTTCTTCAAGAGGAGGTAACAGTGATAGAGAGGAAGGCAGGGGCACACGATGAGGGCATCTGCATGGCCTCACATCGGGCTTGATTCAGTGTAGGAGTCCCAGCCCAGGTGGGTGCAGTCCCTAGGGCTGATTGCATCTGGAAGATTTTGGGAGGATACTAAGAAAGGCATCCTCCTCCCAAAATTTCCAAGCAAACAATGCACCTGGAGAGCCAGTCTGTGGATGGCTGAGGTTTCTCTGTGAACCAGGTCCCCTTCCAGTGGGGTGCAACATTCACAGGGGCTTCAACCCAGCTGTCCAGGGGATCGCAGTCAGGGCAGTGAGGCACAGTGGTGTGACAGCAGGGTCACCTGTGGGACCTGCTTCCCACCACTGCAGGCATCCCTTGGGACGGGAGGCAGCTGGGTGTTCCATGGGACATCCGCTTGCTGTGGCACTTGGCATGATGCCACCACACTGTGGAGGGTCTGGGGCTGGGAAGAGATGCTGGGCTGCGGTGTGTCAGGCTGGAAGTGCTCTGGTGTTTGGAGGAGCCTCCTCCTCCTCTGGGGGAGGTCCTAACAGGGCAAAAATGGGGTTGTGAGAGGCATTAGGACAGCCGGACTCTACATTTTGAGGGGAGGCCCTTAAAGATGCCTGGCTCTGTGTTTCAAACCCTTCTGCCCACAGCAGCAGACCCACAAGAGGGGGGGGCTCACACCCTCCCCTCCAACCCCATGAGCATCCTCCATGATGCTGCTTCTCTTCCTGAACCCATTTCCTCCCCTTCCCCACGCCCAGGGATGTGCTATCTTGCCTCTCTGAAGGCTGCAAATAAACCCACCTAGCCTGGGACACCGGCTTCCTCCCTGAAAACATCACTGCTATAATTCCCAGCAGAGCCAAGGTCAGCTCCATATGGCCACGGGCTCCCTGCTGTCCCACTCATAGCCTGCCTGGCCCGGCTGCCTCGCTGCTTCTCCCCAGTGCAGTATGGTACCTCACTGCCAGCGCTGGGGGATTAGCTCTTTTTCCTCTTGTTGTTGTTGCCTTATTAGCTAAACCTAACGAGGCAGCGTTCGTGTCGGCCCTCGAGGGCAGGTGGCCAGGATTTATGACTGCAGCGCTGGGTGACCTGGAGTAGAAACAGGCATTCAGCCCAGAGGAAAAGAGACCAGCACCCACATCCCTGGGGATGCTGGGAGGACTGGGACAGCTGCGATGCCCAGAGACCTTTGTGGATGCCGTGTTTGCACGGAGAGAGAGCAGACTCCTGTGATCCGGGGGCATTCGCTGGCATCGCTCACGCCGGAGCTGGCAAGGACGCTGTGCCATGCTGAGAGAGCACCCGCATTGCGAGAGGCACAGCTGGCACGGGCACGGCGCGGCTCTGAAGGGGCATTTCACTGCTCAGACGGCCGCTGTGCATGAAAAGGGCATTGTAGGGGAGCGTGTGTGGCTGGGGAGCAGCTGGCGTTGGCAAAGCATCGCCACGTCTTTAAGGGACACAAAGACCACCGCTTCCCTCCTCCCCCAAAGGGCATTTTGGAGCTGGGTTGGGGAGGTGCCTGAGAGGGTAGGACATTGCTTGGGGGAGGCATCACTTCAGGGATGTGAGCACAAAGGGACAGCCACACAGCTTCTGTATGGGATTTGGGCCCAGCTGGGTCCCTGCCACAAGCACCCAGTGTGTGGCATGAACAGGGTGGGTGCTGCCCTGTGCCCTGTAGCACTTCCCACCAGGTGCTGTGGGATGCTACACCCCCAGAGCAGTGATACCCAGATCTGCCCAGGTGGTCAGGATTTACTAAAAGCTCCTTCACTCACTTTTTTCTGAGCCAGCCATGGGGGTCCCTGGCTGTTGTCCCTTGCAAAACGAGAGCATCTGCCCCTAGAGCTGCCTTTATCCCTGCTGCGCCCCTGCTGTGAACACCCCTCCCATGCCCTGCCCGGGGCTGCAGCATGCCCCCATACCTGTCTGCCTAGGCCTGGTTCACACCAAGGGATCACAGAAGTTTCATCCTGAAACTGGTTTTTGAACGAGCTCAGCTCACCCAGCGTGAAGAGCAGGACGGGCAACGCTTTATTTCAGACGGCAGCATAAATCAGCCCCTGGCTGGTGTCGGGCTCTGCCAGACATTCCCTTGGGGAAGTGGAGGCAGCCGCAGGGGATGTTTCTCCAAGCTTGAGTTTGCAGCTTGGGGCCTGAGTACAAATCCATGGCCATGTTCAGGTTCAAAAAAGGGACCAGAGACACACAAGAGACATGCAGGACCCTCTGGCAGCAGAGGAGAGGAGCCAGCTGGATGCTGTGATGTCTCAGCTCACTGCTGCCAGCTTTCCTGGAGCCAGTTTGCCAACACAGGATGCATAAAGCAGTTTGGGAATGCTTGGAAGGAGGCATGACTCCCTCTGAGGAGGGACCCGAGCAAGACAGGGAGTGCAGGGAAAGTCTGGAGTCAGTGGGGTGCAAAGGAAGAAGCCACACGAGACAAAAAGCACTTGGAAAAGTCCTCGGCAGCCAAAACCACGAGCCCAGACACGCCGCAAAGCACCTCTCACTGGGAGCCGCTGCTTGAAAAGAGCCTTTGAGGAAAAGCTGGGGAACACAAACATGTTTCTCCTCCTTCCCCTGGGGGGGAAAGCTCCCGCTCGACAGCAGGGTGCTGCACCCCACATGGAGGAGGACGATAATGCGGGGGGCTTGTCACAGCATCCTCGGCTGGAAATGAGGGGCTGGAGGTGAGCATGAGAACTGGGATCCAGACTTTCCAAGTGGAGAGAAGGGGGAGGAATACTTCTCCCTGCCCACCCTACCGTCGTAACGGGGCTGCCGGGAGCGAGGCGAAAGGTTTGGGGACGGCCGCCTGTCCCCCCGAGCCGCCCCCCCAGCGCTCTCCCCGCTCCCGGCAGTGCCGCTGTCCCGCGGCAGAGGGCGCCCCGCTCCACGCTTGGGATCGCGGCGTGGGGCGGGGGGACGGGGGGCGGCCCGTTCCCAAAGCTCCGGGCAAACCCCACTGCCTCCCGAAACAGGGACACCGGTCACTGCCCCGAGGGGCTGCATCCCTGCCCCGTGAAGGGCGAGGTAGTTGCAGCCTGCATCCCTGGATCCCTGCATATCTGCATCCCGGCATCTCTGCATCCCGGCATCTCTGCATCCCTGCCCTGTGAAAGGTGAGGTGGTTTGTAGCCTGCATCCCTGCATCCCTGCCCCGTGAAGGGCAAGGTGCTTTGCAGCCGGCATTCCTGCCTTTGGCCCCTTCCACTCCAATCTTCCTATTTCCTAAGGATCCCCCAGAGCTGGATGAGACTCGGAATGGCTCAAGAATGTCTTGTGGAGTAAATGGCTGTGATGTCCACATGGATAAAGAGACACCGAGGGGAGATGATAGAAGGTTAAACTACTATCCCAAGTGTCAGGGACAAGGTGAGGAGGGGAGACAGTTCCTGCCACTTCCAACAGAAATTTGGGGCAGCAAATGGAGACTACGTGAAATGGGTGGTGTAGGTCACTCAAGGACTCCCTGCAGGACTCCCCACTGCAGGAACAAAAATCCATGGAAGTCTGTTAGATACAACTGCTCTGACATCCCTGTGCTGACAGTGGTCAGAGGCTAGAGGACCACCTGGTCCATCCCATCCTGTGGTTCCTGCTCCTGCACTGCTCCCTGCACATCTGGCAGACATCCAGGCTGGCTACCGTGGGGCAGTGGTGGAGATAGACCTCTGGGTCTACCTCTCTTCCCTTCTTGCTCAGTCTGGATTTCATCCTGCCAAGCCTCCCTCCACATTAAAAGCTAATGTGATTTTCTGGATTGGTTTTTTCCCCCCTAAAAGACAGCAGTTGCTCCTACCCAGGAATACCTGTCCCATCTGGCTTCCGAGTTGCTCGTTTTCATTGCATGAGCAAAGGACCAAGAAATAGACCATAAAAATAACTGCCTGCAGCTGAACCTCTCTGGGAAGCCAGGATACACAAAGGAGGTGGATTTAGGGGAAGCTGGTGACATAGGATCTAGGCTATAAACCACCTCCTTCTGCTGCAGGGGCAGAGGCTGTGTTCGTTCAAAGGAAGGATCGGTGCTGTAATTCAGATGCTCTTGCAATTGTAGAGTGTGTCAGTGCTGGGAAACCCCGAAGCTCATCGCCAGATTAAGAATCATCTCCAGATTGTAGTGAGATGGATTGGCATCCTGGCATGGTACCCTCTGGCAGTCGGTCATCACTGCTCCTGGTGCTGTCTGATGGGATCGGTCCCCACTGCCCGAGGGAAGGAAACGCTGGGGAAGGAACCAAAACAAGCGGATGAGGAACTGGCACCGTGCCCTCGGACTCTGTCCTGATCTCGATGGCCTGAGCCCTGAGCTGATTACCAGCAGCTTGATCTCTCCTCTAATGCCACAGCCTGGTGCCCATGCAGGGCTGCCTGGGGGGAGCCGGTGCACCTGGCTGCCTGCTTTTATGGATGCAGTTGTTTCCAGATTGGCTTTGCTGGCTTTGCATTGTGTTTCTCACCTTCCCTGGCAATGGAGTGCACAGGGCAGGGAGAGAGAAAGCTTCATGCTAAGCCACCCCCCCGCCGCCTGCCCGTGTGCCCAGGAAGCCTGGCAAGCCTTTGGCTGGCAGCCTGAAGGCCGGGAGTTACCAGCATTGCTCAGGAGTGAGAAAGGTCCCCTGGGGACAGCACTGGGGTGACAGAGGACACCATGGGAAAAGCCACTTTGCAGAAGGCAGCGCTTGGGAGGTCAATGGCTGGTGTCAGGGTGAGGGAGTGGGCATACTTGAACGCAGGCTGTGTGTCCCCTCCAAAGAAGAGACCACCCTGCTCTGTGATCCTCTTCATTCTCCTGTCCCGCTCTAGGGGTTGGGACACAGAAAAGGTTTGTTGCTGTTTTTCTTGCAGGACTGTTGTCAGAAAATTTTGCCAGGCACTGTACTTTGCAAAAGCCCTTGGGGACATACCAGAGAGGGTGGGGAGGGGTGAGGGATGTTCCTTCTGGGGCTATTTGGCTCCAAAGCAGAAGGATCCCACAGAAGGCCAAGCAGAATCCCCCCACATGTGGGCTCTGGTGCCCCAAGCTGCCGTCTCTGTTTGCAGAAGACAGTCCCAGCCCTGGGGCTGACGGCCTCTCCTGACAAGCCAAGGCACACCGAGCCTGGCCAGTCTGGGTTCTGAATCACAACAGCCTCCCTGCTGCCTGCACACAGGGAGAGTGGAGAGTGCTGCTCTGCTCCTCTCTGTGCTCCCCTGGTCTCCCTGAGCTGCCAGGAGATGCTCTGGGCTTTTCCTTTTCCACGTCTTTAGCCCCCTAGCTGACTGCCTGCAACTCCAGGTGAGAGCCTGTCTCCTTGGCCTCTTGGCCGGAGGGCTGTGAAGTTCCCACACATCCTTTGGAGCCTGAGGCTGAGTGTTTTGTCCTGGAAATTACACCTTTTTCTTGTGCCTTTTCTTGCCCCACAATCTGGCTAGGTGGGTGTTAAACACCACACACCCCTCATGCTCCCTATGCCATGAGGTGCCCATGGCATCTGGTCCAGCACAGAGACACCCCAAGTACTGCACAGATTTGAGTCCCTCTGGGCCCCCAGACAGATGTTGCCACAGGCATTTGGAGAAGAAAGATTATAGTTTGGAGAAGGAGAATTAAAGTCTGGGTAAAAAGTAAACAGAGTCACTTAAATAGCCCAGAAGCTTTGGACACACTGTGGATTCTACTGGAAGAAAGGATGGATGTAGTTGTAAGGCTGGGCAGAATTTAACACACACAAGAATGGTGAACAACCTATTGGGTTTTTCAGAGAAATTACACCAGGGTGAAGACCATCCTGAAGGTCTGACACATCCACAAGTTAAAAAACAAGAAATGAAGGTTGCTGAAACCATAGGTAATAATCTGACATGAAAGGAACCACACAGGACACAAAATAACGTGACTTCAGACCTCGTTGTGACAGATACAGATGAATTAATTGCTGGGCTGGAAGGCAGTGGTTGCCTGGGGAGTAGCCAACATGACCTGATTCTGCTTGTTCTCAGCAAAAAAGGGCAGTTCTGGCTCACTTAAGTGTGGTGCTCCACAGGGTTAATTTTTCCAAAGCTGAGAGAAAGTAGGAGAGGAATTCAGGTTGGGAGGAATAATTTAGAGAAAATGTGAGAAAATATTGTGAGCTCTTCAGAAAGAGTTTTTGATAGCTGGTAGGTCACAGCTCAAACAGGGAGGAAACGGGTTTGGCTCTAAGCCCATTCTGATTCAGTGGTGAATTGGAAACCAAAGAGCTACAGATCACAACTGGAGGGGAGGGAAGACACTAAAAATCAGTCAATAAAATGGAAACTCAAGATATTGATTAAGAAAGCTAAAGAAACAAGGATAAAAATCCATATTGGGCAGGAGTGAGTACAACAGAAGAGACGTGCAGGTAGATGGAGAAGGAAAGAAGTGACAGCATTGATACAGTGTCCACTTAACATGGTGGAGTTGATAAAACTGACAGTGATATGTAAAAGTCATTGTGCTCAGTAAATAATTGCAGGAGGGGAATATACATATCAGATGAGATATCATACAGACCACTGGAATCTTGGAAAGATATTAGAGCAAACACAAGAGTAAACTCACAAACCCAAAAGAGTCCTTGGAGAGCTGGCAGAGGTGTCCTGCCCTCCTAATCTTTATTTGCAAGAAGATCAGAGACATGCTAATGTTTCGCCAGAATTTCTAAAAAAGGCAAATGAGATCAGTGGATAAATCAGACCTGTTAACCTGGCATCATGCAAAAGAGTGGGAGAAAATCTGAGCATTAACCAACACAGGGCTAACAGGCAAGGGTACAAATAATGAATTGCCCTCTTTTTGTGGCAACAATGTTTGGGACACAAAAAAGATCACGGGTTTGGTGAGTGAAGGTCACTGTGTGACCACGTTTTTGTGAACATTTTGACTGAGAACTCTGTGATACAACGTGATAAAGTATTTCCTACAGGAGCCAGCTACAAGTGAGCCTCAGGAATAGGTGACCCCTGTTGATGTACAGGAACCTTCCCCATGGAAAGGTGGATGCTCCTGAATCTTTCTCACGGTTGATAGCGCTGGCGCATGGCAGAAGGACAGGCAGTGAGATAAGGACATCACAGTCCTGGCTCAGTGGTTTGTTCCTTTGGTGAACTCAACCCATTCAAACACAACATCTTAGCAAGTCAAATGCAAGGAGGAAGGAACAAATTGTGGACTTCAGTTACCGAGTGGGAGGATGGAAAGGTTCAGAGCAACCAACTCAACCAGACCTCCTTCTGTGATACGGGAGTACAAGGAGTAGCACAATTTTTGGATGTTCAAATAGAGAGTAATGACATGGCTGATGCAAGTTCTGCCTATGATTTTCAGTTTTGTTTTGTTTCATTTTGTTTTGTTTTGTCATGTGTTTAATGTGGAAGAAACATTGGAGAAGAGGTAGAAAAGAATCACTGCAAGGAAGCCTAATCATGAGAGAGAAAGAGAGCACACATGCCTAGTCTGGTTATCTAAATGAAACAGAGATTAAGAGATGTATGAGTGCTTTCCTAAGGCCACAGGAAAGCTAATTTCAGTTGTTGTAGGTAACACCGAACATTTACAGAGGAGAAACGAATAAGACACAAACTCCTCAGCCTGCTGCCGACATAAGGGACACGTTCTAACAAAGTTAAACCTCTAGCCTTTTCTCATCGTGTTCCCAATCTCTCTGGCTTGGCAGAAGAAAGATCCACCACAGGTGTCGGAGACCTCACCCTGGGAAACAAAACCCTCAGACACGCCCTTTGATCCCCTACAGCAATCCAAATGTACATATTCATCTCAACATACCCCAAGCAGATATCCCACAGCACATACCTGGGATACCTACCTCTGCTGGCTCACATCACACTCATATCAGTTCCGCATTAGTCGAACCATTAGGGCCACTTAGCGTGTCGTTATCGGTGCTTGATCTCACAAGTGTCTTAAAGAAGGTGGTGTTCGAACAGCCCAACTTCGTTACAGTCTTGTGAGAATAGGCAACGCTAAAATATCCTTATTGCTCCTTCTACACCCATTTTAATCTAGCACCTTTACACATCAAGAGATTTATCATTTTATTGCTCCATTAACAGAATTGTCCACCTTCCTCTTCAAGTCCTATGACCCTTTCCTTTATACTAACTGACAAAATCCTTAACTAGGAATTAGAGTTTTTAAAGTTAAAGCTCTCTCAGGAGCCTAATTACCTCAATTTCAGTGCTAAATGCTTTAATATAGGCAACAAACCAATGCCCAAATTCCAAAGCCACATTAGAAATGATCAGGCTTCCTCCACAAGAAGCATGATTAATCACCAGAACCAAACAGCTAATGAGAGACCGAGACTCTATGGGTTTATCTCCAGATCAAGACTTAGTTCCCTCCTGGAAGAGGTGTTTGATTTGGCATCCATCGTAGAAGTAAGTGGGCAAAATACAATGGCCTGTGGTGTAAAGGAAGCCACATGGGAGGGGTGGCCATTCTTTCTGGTCTGATCCTCCCAAATGCACTGCACCTCCACCTTCTTCACTGGAGGTAAGCAAATGGGCTCCCTGAAATCAGGGCTGGGGAGACAGCTCATCCAGCCCTCCCTCCTCTATGCCTTCGAGGGATCCCTTGATATGCAGTGTAAAGCAGTGAAGGGCAGAGAGCCAAAGTGTGGCTAACCCCAGCCCAGAGTCACCAAAGGCCTGGGAGCCTCTCTGATACATAAATCTTTGACACATGTCTAGAACTGTCACCAACCTAAAAGACTGAACAGGGCCTTCCTTGAAGGTCGCAATTTGGGGAACTTGTTCCTACTCAAAATCCTCTCCCCAAGCCCAAGGCTGAGCCCACACATCATGGTGGTTGAGGGAAGTCCCGTTAGATTGGCACTGCTCAGGTGCCTTATGGCAGCTATGCCACGATTGTCCTCTCAAAAGTGATCCAATAGGTTGTCTGATGATGTCTTATTAACTGAGAGGTACCTCTGGACACAGACTGCCTCCTTTTCCTTATTACTTGGTGGAAGGCCACTAACACAGTGGGATGGGTGAAAGGTGGGAGGATGAACTGTGTACTGAGGGCAGTTCTCCACCCTGCTTGATGATAGTGGGCATCCCAGTAATAGATGGGTAAATTAGGGGTGATAAAATCTCACCTTCAGTTATCACCTTGATGCATCCCTCATAAAGCTTTGCTCCAGCTAGCAGACTTCCATCTTGTCCCTCTGGACATGGTCACATCTCTGCCACCTCCTCTCTTTCTCACCACCATTTCTGGCTGCCCCACAGCAGAACAGTACCCTGGATGTGAGCACTTTTGCTCTGGGGAGACAGCCGTGAGCACACAGCTTTGCCACATTTACCTCCAGCAACCCATGCAAAGTACATGAAAGTACAAAAACCTGCCCTGTGCTTCCCATGCCAACATCTCTGGTTGGAGGCCGCAGGGGTTGATGAGGGTGAATGCTTTGCCCTTGAATCTGTTATGAGAATGATTGTTACATCTTTGAAATGGATGCAACGCCCTTGATTTCAAAAAGATGGACTTTTGACATCTTTACTGACGTGAGTTCAAGCTTTCCTTGTCTTTGGGTGCTCCATGGTGTGAGGCTGTGGTAGAGCTTGAAAGCCAGAGTAAAGACCATTATCTGTTCCTTTGACCCAAAACATTTGAGGCCAACCATAACACTCCTCAGGAGACAGCCCCAAACACTGCAACCCACTTTTCTAAGAGGGCCAGGCTGCTCCCAATCTCCTTGCAACCCCCTGTGTTTCTGGGGTCACTCATTTCTTGCCTCATGCACACAAAGCAAGGGGCATTGCTGGGAAGCGTGGGCAGACGTGGACTATCAAAACAAACTCTTTTCCATGGACTTGCCACTTCCGGGGAGCACACGGGAAGGGCAACCAATGCCATAGCACCTTGGGAAGCATCTCCCAGATCCCACTGGACTGCTGAGAAGGGGAACCTGGATAGGAGTGGGTGTGCAAGGTGGGGGTGGGTCAATCTGCAGTGGCTGGGAGCAGAGCTGCCCCATGCTCTTGGAGCTGCAGTCCCACACACTTAATCAGCACCAAATGTGCATAAAGTGAGCAGAGGGAAAACTTTTGTCAGGCAACGGCAGCGACTGCTGCTGCGGAAACAGCCAGAAAACCCTTTCCCTTAAAGTTTACTACTTTTACTACTCGCCTGGCCTGGAAGCCTTTATTGCTCCTGACAAAGCCGTGACTTCACTCTAGAGCCAACCAGTGGGAAGCATCAGAAAACCTGCGTGCACGTCTATAAGCCTGTGTGCACCTTTGTGTCTGCATTCCTCCGTGTGTGGGTGCCCGTGTGTGTGCGCATGCCAAGGGCGTGAGCGTGGGTTTGGGTGGAGCGGGAGCACACCTCGCCCTCCCGAGTGCTGGCGTAGGGAGCTAGGCAGGGGGCTGTGCCGGTGGCTGCAGTCTCCCTCCTGCTGCTGGGAGGCTCAGGGGGGGAAGTTCAGCAGTTCTGCAAACAGAGGCCTCTCTCAGAAACGCCGGCAGCCACTTCAGGGACAGGTTTGCAAAGGAGCTCAGTGCCCTGTTGCAGAGCTGGAAGGAAGCAAGTGGCTTCTGCAGGGAACCTGTCACCTTGAGCCCCCCTCCAGGCTCTTTGGAGAGTTTGCCATCCCAGCATGCCCCCACTGTGCCATATACCTACCTGTGCAACTCAGAAACACCGCTGGAGCTCTTTGGAGAGCCTGGTGAGGCTGTTTGGTGTTGACATCTGCATATGGATGTGGATCCTGCAGGTGTGGAGTGGCCCAGTGGGGCAGTGTCAGTGCTTGAGCTGCCCCTGGCACACCCCCACCAGAAACCATGCTCTTGATCTCCAGTGAGCCCCAGTCAGGATCGGGGTCTGCCAACAACAGGGAGGTGTAAAAGGTGCTGAGGCTGTCTGGGAAGGACATTATCTTTGCTGACGTGGGTGGCAAAGCTCCCCCAACTCCATAGGAGCCACCAGCAGCCATGGCAGCCAGAATATCATGGCCATCCTCCTCCACGCTCTGGCTGCCAGACCTCTGCGAGCACCAGGACAGGTGACTCTTGGCTGAAGGGTCACTCCTGCAACTTGAGACCTCATGGGAGTCAAACCATGCACCCCATACTCTTGGTGGGAGACCCAAAGCTGGAGCATCCTGTGGGGCTGCGCTGCCTGATGGGCATTTCTGCATTGCCTGGCTCCCGTCCTCAGGGTGCTTCTCCCAGGACTGACACCAACCTGCTTGTGCCCATGGCAGGTGGAGGCACTTGCCCACATTTCATCTGCTGGTCCAGGCTGACAAGAGAATGCTGAAACCTGGCCTCTTCTGCTGCTCATGGCCCTCCCATGGCCCGCGGTGTCTGGAAGCTGTGGCAGGCATGCCTGCCACACCACACAGCGTTTCTGCAGGCGAGGAGGCCTTTGAGAGGCCAGGATAATGGCTAATAGTGCTGTTTTCCTCTGCTCTGCTTTCCTTCAAGTGAATTACCAGGGTCTTGCTGGGAATTATCCTGCCATTACCCAGCGCTCTGGGGAGCTGCCAGTGATTTACTTAACAGCAAACAACACAAAGAGCCGGACACGGCGGGAGCTACGCAACCGAACAAGCTGGGGAACGTGCAAGTGGAAGAAAAATGCTGTAACAGCAGCCAGGGTGCAGGGATCCGGCCAGGGCTGCCAGCCAGAGGTGGGCACGAGGACATCCCCAGGAGCTTGTCTCTGTCTGCACGTGGAGTGATGGAGCTGTTCCCTCCGAGGGTAGATTCTGTCCATAGTGTAGCCGAGTGTGATGGAAATGTCAAAGGGTGGTGGCCCCATGATTCTGTGCCCAGCTGGCCAGGGGGTAGCCCAGGGCTGTGGCACAAGAGGAAAATCCAGTCCTCTCTGCTCCTGGAGAGCCATGGGACTCAGGGATGGTTGGAAAGCTGTGAGTGGGTTGGCAGCAGAGCCAGGACTGCCCCTCTGCTCTACACCAGAACCCATCCAGTGCCTGCACAGGGAGTCCAGCAGAGACAAAGAGTCCTGAAGTCCCTCACTGACTCTTCGCATGTTCCAGACTTTGTCCTTGTCACCCTTTATTGCCCCATGGGTGAGCATGGCCCTCACTCATGGCCTGCCTCATCCCAGCCACACTACAGCCTGTGACAGCCTCAGCTCCAACAGATCACCACAGTGCAAGTCTGCCATGGGCTGCTCCCTCCTCCCTCCGGGAACTGCTCTTTACACACGAAAAGGTGCAGACACCCCCGCAGACACGTGCCTTCCATATGTGTCCCCACCACTTGTGCTGCACCCTCCTCGCAGGCTCTCATGTTTGCCATGTCTCCCGTCTTCTTGCACAGGCTGCCCCTGCACAGCCACCACGTGCCCCCTCCCCAGCGCTGTGCACCCCCAAATCCCCCAGCACCCACACGGACCCCCTCGTCCTCCTGCCCCGAGCACAGCTCTGTGCATGCACACTCTCCTCTTGACACTTCACAGGTGCCGGGCGAAGGAGAGGCTCCTCGAGTGCTAGAAAGTTGTTCCTACTCTGCGCTGGGAGCAACCACATTACTCACGAGTCCCTTTTTAGTGCGGGTATGTTTCCCCCTTCCATCTCCAGTCCATTAGCTACTATGGAAACAACGTGTCATTGCCCGGAGGTGGAGTTCAGCCACAGCCAAAACAGCCCAGGATAAATTCCAGCACCCAAATTCACATCCTGGGGCAAAGCCCCGTGCAGTTGAGCTGGGGAACGGGAGCAGAGTCCCGGCTGTGCTAAGGAGCAGAGCTCAGTTCAGGGGTACTGGCTGTGGGATGTGTGGGGTGCAGGAAGCACTGGTGGGAACCCCATTGTCCCAGACGGACTGGAAACGGCATCGCTGGGGAAGGTTGGAGTGATTTACTCTTCTGCAGCCTGACCCAGAGCATGGAAGTGGAGATAAACAGCAGATCCACGGGGCCTTGGCTGCCTCATCTCTGCTCTGTCCTGAGGCACCTACTGCCCGGCCTGTGACAGCTCTCAGCTGTGGATTTTGGCTGTCACAAAGTGTCCAGCCTGAGCGGTTTGCACATCTCACCCAGGCCCCCATCACAGGGGACAAGAAACAGGAGTCCTTGTTGCACCAGGGCAGCCAAAGTCGTTGAGTTAAGCTGCTGCAGGTGAGCAGGGGAGAAGGGAACACTGTGGGATGCCCCCTCTCAAATTGTCCCCATATCCTGAGTCACACAGATCAGGGAAGGGACCATAAGTGTCCCAAAGCCTGCCTGGCCCCTGCATGGGAGATGCACCCATGGCGGGGCAGGAGCTGTAGGGACCCAAGGGAGTTGCAGGTGGAGAGCACCTGGTCCTTGTCATATCCCCTAGAGACCCTGGGGAGGAGGAGGGCAGGCAGGGACGGTGGCATGTCCTGCCGAGAGGCTTTCATAGCAAGCCTGGTTCCAGCTTCCCCTTTGAGATGGGAAATACTGGAAATAGGAAGCAAAGCCCTTGGAAGGAGGAACTTTCCTTGGTGGCAGCCAGCAGTCCATGATGGACCAGTGCTGCCCTGTTGCCTGCCACTGTCTGTGGGCACCCTCCTAGCCTGGACTGCCCAGCTGCCATGTCCCACTCCAGTGGCTTTGCCACCCTGGGGTGCCAGAACCTGAGGACAGCACTGTCACATAGGATAGGGAATAACTATCCCAGCACCTCTAACAGCTCACCTAGAGACCGGTACCAGAGCCAGCTCTGGCTGTAGCTCGGACACCCCCTTCCCTTCCTCAACTTCTTCAGAAGATGGAGCAGGAAAACCTGTTAGTCCCCAGGGCAGCCTGGGAGTGATCCACTGGCTTCCGAGTTGGAGCAGTGACCTGCATAAGTGCCTGCCTGGATCAGGGCCAGCAAGAGCAAACGCTGGCCATGAGGCTCCTTTGGAGGAGGGAGGGAGAGACCAGAGGCAAGCAGGGATGCCTTTCCAAAGCAGGCAAAGAAACTGCCTGTCAGGAAGGCTTCTTCACAAAGAGGTGAGCTCTGTCTCTGAAAAATAATGGAACAAATATTGGGAGGAAGGAAAAAATAATGCAAGTTTCTAGAGCAGGAATTTTCAACCTGTTCTGCTTTGCTGATCTCCAAAAATATCCCACCAGAGATGCAAGTTCCTTTGTAGCAAACGCACACCACCTGGCAAGACACTTCCTGGCCTCAGTTACTCTTCCTTAAAAGCAGCCACAGAGCCATGGGGATGCCCCAGCCATGAAAGCTGCAGCTCTCACAAGCACTGGAAACACAAACCACGTGGTTTGTTTACCCATGTGGGAGCCCCGAGAAGCAGATTGCAGCCCCAAAACCCCAGGGCACAGTGTTGCAAGAGTGATGCTTGCCCCACATCCATTAAGAAAGGGCAGGAGGGCAAAGCTGGGAAAAGCTATGTTGCACTCCTAGGGATAAGCAGTACTGGGGACACTGCAGCTTCAAAGCCACACTTTAAACATGGTGCTTGGTGTGGATTCTCTGGTGACTAATAAAAGGTCTGAGTTTGCAGTGTCCTGACTCTTGGGGGGGTGCTAGTGAGTGTCCCCCATCTGCTTAGCCACTTGTTTCCAGGACATTTACAAGAAGATCTAGGATCATCTTCTCACATCATTGTCAAATTTGTTTAAAATTGGTCCCATAGGTTTGCAGCAATTAGAAAGGAATGGGCAGCAAATCACATCATCATCCAGGATCTGAGAAATGCCACCAAAGAAAATCCCTTCCCAGGCAGAGATCTTCCCTGCGTTCCCATCCTGGGGTTAGGAGTCCATAGCCCCTTTGCCTCTGCCTTGAGTCACTCTGATGTAAGCAGCATCCTTATAACACACCTCCTGGATCAGACAAGCCCCCTCTCAAGTCTGTAGAGCCATGAGACGAGTTGGCCAAACAATCTGATTGAAAATCAACCTCATTCTAAGAAAAAAAAAGAAAAAGGCAGAATTTGTTTTCATCCTGGACTCTTCCCTAATCCGACTTTGGTTGCAGGAGGAGCGAGTGAGGCCGCTCACCGGCAGAGCTGGACGGCTCCTTTGGCAGCAGCACAGATTTCGATCGGCTTGAAGCAATCACGAAACTGCAGCCTGAACTTCCAGTGACTCACCCGGAGAAGGGAAACTTCCTGGCTTGTGTGTTTGAGCATTTCTGGAAAAACTGCTATATTTGGCATGGAAAATAGGAAGGATTCCTCCAGTTGCTTGAAACGGGAGCAGCAGCAATGAGTCAATGGGCAGTTTTAAGAGCGCTGAAGAAGGGCGCTCTCTAAATTATTCGTTGTGATTCTCCACATTGGGTGTTTTGCCCACAACGGGCTCAACAGTGTCGGTGCACAGGATGGTCCAGGCTCTGCCAGGAAGATCCACAATTTATTGCTCCGACAGCCACCCCACCAATGCACATTGGCTGTGTACTATTGACTATGGACATTACAGGCTGCTTCCCATCTGTTTACCAACAAATACTGCTCCTAAAGGTATGGCATTGTGCTTATCACTACATGTTGACCCAGCGTGAAAAATCTGCCAATTTATATTTTCATGACATCAGTAGCTAGAAATGCAGTTCTTGCCAACTTCAAACACTCTCAACTGTTTCATCTGGTATGCTGAGGGAAAAAAAATGAAGGAACTGCTCTTCTGCAAATTACTGAAGTTGGTGGAGGGGGGGCTATTTTGAAGGTTTTAAATGGGTTCTTCTTCTCTCCTTTTTTTTTTAATAGTTGTCCAAATGGTTATTCAAACAGCTTGTTCATTAAACTCCTGAGCAGGTAAATGATCTGAATTTTAGATCATAGTGTTATTACCTAAAGGAAAAAAAATATATGAATGAATCCCAAGAAAAAAAAACACAACAGCTTTTCATGAAAAATCTGTTAAAAAGAGAGATAGATAGGGCAGCAAACATTTTCCATTGGGTGAAATGCCAGCAGGCTCCTGGTTAGCGTATATTAAATTAAATATTCAATTTGGTCATGCACCGCTTTTATTGGTGGATTAAATATTGACAAATATGTCTAATGCAGAGAGATGCTTCATGCTGCAGCCTGGCAGATCCTGCCAGCTCTGGATCAGTGCTTTGGGTGGGAAAACCTCTTTCTCCTGCCGCTGCAACCCTGCAAGGCTGATGCCTGGGATCCATGGCCATTGCACAGGGGGCTGCCCCTCTCAGCTTGTGACCCCCCAATGCCCAGTGTGGCTGTGCCAGCAGTGAGTGACCAGCACCTCTGCCATGATGCTGAGGGCAGGGAGCAGGAAAGGGGCTGTCACCCAATCCCATAGAGGCTTTGGAGCCAAGCGACCTCCAGAACAGGGAGTGGGACAGTTGGATTTAACTTCTTCCAATTTCTATGCTGAATTTATCTAGTTGCTTTTCGCCTGTAAATTTTTAAGCCATTCTCCATGCTCCCACAGCAAGAAGGTCACAGCTCAGCCATGGCAGAAGGGCTGTCCCTTTCTGGAGTGGAGCCTGATGCTTTCTGGTGGCCCCACACTCTTGTACAGGGAAGAGCCGAGCACCCACCTTGATTTGGCAGACTTCTTTCCTCCTCCCTGCTCAGCCTGCTCTTTCTGACAGTGCTGCTCAGTGGGAACCATCCCATGCAGGAGGGTTTCAGCCTGGAAGCAGCGGCCTCTTTCCCCTGGCTCCTCCCTGCCTGGATGGAAGGTGGCCAGTCCCTCCAGAGCTTCAGCAGTGCGGGGGGCGAGCTGAGAGGTGAGGCGAGTGGAGGAGCATTCCCATCCCCGGCAGCCGACATCTTCAGCCTACCAGAAGCCCTGAGCAGGAATGAGACACATTGGCATCATATCAGAGAGAAGGGTCTTGTCCAGAGCTCTGCTTTGCCTCTCAAATGCTGCCCCTGGAGATTCGGTATCTGCTTGAGACTTCTGGTCCATCAATTATTTAATTCCCTCCAGCCATGTGGTCTCCAGCCCTGAGTGCTCGCCTCCTCTGAGCACGCAGGGCTGCCTGTGGGGGAGCGGGGTTGAGCAGGGGGATGCAGAGCTGAGGCTGGGCAGAGGACTCCCACCAGGAAGCAAAACAGAGGCACAGGGGACAGGTCCCACCAGCCAAAGTGTTGAGCTGAGTGCTTTAGCTGGCGTTTTCTTTCCCAGTCACACATTGGCTGGAGAAATTGGTTCTTCTTCCGATGTCTGGGGATGACCCTGAGGAAATCACCTCCCTGCTCTGTGCCTTGCTTTCCCCACCTGTAAAATGGGGCCAAGGATTTCACAACTGGTGTGAGCTCCGGGCATCCCAAACATGTGTGTGACTCAGTGTTTTGCAATAAACAAGAGCCAGCTCTTGCCCCTGCTTCCAGGGGCTACACCACCACGGATGTGTCTTTAGTGGATCATGTAAGGCTGGTGGTCCCTGTTTGCTGCTGCTGCCCATGCTGTCTTGAGCTAAAGCAGCATGGAACGGCATGGCACAGCACGGGGGGTGCTGCTGGGTAGGCAGGACAAGCCGTGACACGAGGGCAGGCAGGCGGCTGGAGCTGGGTAGGTGTGTCGCTGTTACCCAATAAATAACTCAAGCCCTAAAGCAGCCCATTGTAATTACAGGGGCCCCGCGCAGATTGAAAATGAAGAAGAAGGAGGGAAAAAAGGAAATCAAGGTTCAGTCTTCCCCAGGAGGTAGCGCTCCACGGGGAAAGTGATAGAGGGGAGCGGTGATTTATATCTCTCCAGAGGAATTCTCCTTTCCAGGGCTGCCCCAGGCACCGCCAGGTTCAGCTGAGTTTCTCATCTGAATATGCATGAGCCAGTAATTAATTCTCTCTGATACTGATCCAGATTTGGGGTTGGTTTTGTGAGTGTGTGTGTGTGCACGCTGTGTGTCCGTCTTCTCCCAGGTGTGCCGGCACAGCAAGGAGGGATAAGAAGGAGCGGTGGCTCTCCACACAGTTTTCCCTGCAGGATGACAGCCATGGACACCCCATGGCTGGTTTGGGGCAGAAGAGTGGTTCTGGTTGGGTGGGGACTCCTGTGGAGTGGCTCTGGGTGGTGTCCTGCTGGGGACAGTGGGAGGAAAGGGGGACAGAGAGCAGGGCAGGATTGGGGTCATGTGCCTGGGGCTGGCCACAGCATGTGCCAATCCCTGCCCAAACAAACACCCAGCCTTGGGCACGTGCAGGGGGTGTTCTCCCTCCTCCAGCAGACATTGCAAAGGTGTTGTGTTTGAAAAGTGCTGGGAAGAGGCAGGGAGGGAAGAGAATCTGGACTTGCCTCCTCCCTCCCGCCTTCCTCTCTCTCTCCTTTCAAATATCTCCCGCGCATCACTTTTAGCAGTGGGATGGGAGCCCTGAGGAGTGAAACTGTGTCTCTGGCCCAAGGCCCAGGCCTGGGGCAGGGTGTGGGTGTGTAATCGCCGTGTGATGGGCCCTTGCCCTGATACATGACTTGTAGTCACAACCAGCCTTCAAACCAGGGGAAAACCAGAAAACTTTAATAAGGGAGAAACAACTGCTATTGTTCATCAAGCCCATGCCCTGGAGCACAGGTCTCTTCTCTCTGCCTCTTGGGCAAGTTGTCCCAATGGCCTCCTCACCCTTCTCTTGAGAAAAGGCAGTAATCAGCTTTGCTGCCTTTAAACCTGGCCATGGGGCTCCTCTCACAGATGAGCTGAGGTTGTCCCAACACACAGGCAGGGAAGGACAGGGATCTAAGTGCTGGCTTCTGGGCCATGGCATCGATGGCACTGGCCCTTGGCAGCCAGGGAGGAGATTCTGGATCCACTCCTGCTGTTGTGGGCTCCCTGGAACAGTCAGCATCCCAAACTGGAGGCTTCCCTGGTCCCCGTCTGCCATATCCCCACCCTGCCCATAGCCAGCACCAGAATTAGGAGCAGTGTTGGGGTGTATTGCTGCTCTCCACCTGGCCCTGGCTCCTGTCACAACCCATCTGAGGGAGGCAGGAAAGGGGGTTCCCTTGCCACCACCTCTCAGTCAGCCAGGGCAGTGGCTTCCTGGAGTCACAGAGAAGCCAGTGAACATCTTGGACATCAAGTGACTATGGTGTCATTGCCTGCTGGGGTCAGGGAACCCAGAGAGGTCACACTGACTTTCCCAGATCCTCCAGTCACAGAGGATAACCCCCCTAGAATGCTGTCCTCACCCTGGGGCTCCATGCAGGTGCCCAAGGGGGATGCCGGTGGGACTGTGCCACGTCCTGCCCACCAAGTCCCGCTCTGGGTGCTGGCAGCGGGGTGCAGAGCAGTCAGACTCCCTACATCCCTCTGGGGGATCCCTGCACTGTCTCCAGGCTCGGGGAGCAGCGGGCTGGGAACGGCAGGTGAGTCAGAGCAGTGTGTTGTAACGCAGGGGGCAGAGCGCGTGTCGGAGCAGGGATGGCCGTGAGCTGCAGTGCGGGGCCCGCCTGGGCCTTTTGCAATCTTCTGGGGAAAGGCAAAGTCGATGTCTCCATCCCTTAATTAAAGTGCACCACAGGGCCCTGTTCCCGCCTGTTTACGTGGTTCATGGGCATGGATGGAGGAGCAGCAGCCCAGGACACGGGAAGGAGGGCAGCCTCCTCAGCCCTTCCCTGGGCTGGGGCAGCCAGTGCTCTCCAAGTACAGTCTCTGCCTCCTGCAGTGAGGTCTCAGCCTTGGCCCCACAGCCTCACAAAATGGTTTTTGGGCCCATGAGCCGGCTCTAGTTCTCTATACACCTCCTCTCCCTCCTATGAGCACACATGAAGCTCCTTCCCACCTCCCCTCCAGCCTCCCCAGCAGGGCTCCTCCAGAGCCAACATCCACCAAGCCCCGGCCCCCTCGTGCAACCCTTGCCCATCGAGGAACAGAAGGTGACACAGCCAGGATGTCATCTCTGACGGCTCCATGTCCCGCATCACCAGCCTGACCTAGAAACACTACCACGTCTCATGCGCCGGAGCCCGGGGATGCTGCAGGCTCATCCCTCTGTTTCTTCCAGAGCAGCTGAGTGACAGTCGCCCCTCCCTTGCCTCTCCGAAGAGCGTAATGAGAATTTCCTCCGAGGAGCAGCTTGCCGCGATGAAATAATCGCCCGAGCAGCATGATCTTCGCCGGGGATTAGAGAGGCTGCTACTTGCTGAGCCAGGGAAACGGCCAGCGAGGAGGGAAAACTCCTACTGCTTCCTCCAGCACCTCGGCTCCTTTGCCAAAGTGATCGCCCGCCGCACACGGAGTGAGGTCCCAGGCAGAGCTCAGCCCTGGAAACTCTTGTCCCCGATGATCGGGCACTTTCGCAAAGTCCCCTTCCACCCTCCTTCTCCTCTCTCCGCTCCCTGTGGAGCCGCTGCCCAGCCCCGGCTGCCGAGAGGGGTGGAGAAGAGGTAAAGCAGCAGCTGCCTTTTAGAGGCAACAGTTTTCGTTGTTGTTGTTTCTTTTTGGACTGCTGAGGCATAAAGCGCCGAGCTGAGCCTGCTTCTCCCTGCCTTACGCACAGGGGCACTCGCCAGCCGGGTTATCCCGCTGCTCGGAGGGACGGCAGAGAGGGCTATACATGGATTTCCGACGCGAAGTGGTTTAAGGCAGTTTTGCTTCCACTCCAAGCCTGGTTGTTTTTTTTCTCTCCCCTTCTTCCCCCTCCCCCCTCCCGCCCTCTGTGAGATCCTAGTGTGACCATCCCTTGAGGATTCCTAGATTCCAAATTTTCTTCCTGAAATATCCCACATCTCATTTTCTTTTTTTAACTCTTCCTGAAACGTGGGAACCCCAAGCTCAAAGAAACATCCCCAGTCTGAGGAGAAGGCACGCATTAAAGCCAAGTTATAGCAGAAGTGCTTTTTTTCGGGCTGGGCTTGGGTGGTTTTTTTTTTCCTTTCCTCTTTCGAACGCATTTCGAGACTCGCCGCCCGCCAGCCTCGGCTGGGCTGTGGCAGAGGGCGCTCTTGACTCCAGCTCTGCGAGCAACCTGCCCCAAACCCATAGAGTCCTGTCTCCGGGAATAGCAGCTGCCCTTGTCTCGAACACTCCAAGCGAGAGGCGTAGCCAGCAGCGACCAGAAATCCCGGTTTCCACAGCCCTCTCCTTCCCCTGAGTGCATGGAGAGGCTCTCGCCCTGCTCCCGCCCAGGTCAGAGCGGGACATCCAACGTGAGAAATCCATCGTCCCCAAAAGGTCCCAACGTGAGAAATCCATCATCCCCAGAAGGTCCCAACGTGGGAAACCCATCGTTCCTAAAAAGTCCCTCCTGGCAAAACGCAGGCGGTGCCCCTCAGCCGTGAGTGGGGCAGGGCTGTGCCGACCGATCCAAGGCCAGAGTTGCTCGTGGGGTCGCAGCCCCTGGGGCCGGGAGACGGCGGGGGCAGGGGCCGGGGTCAGCCCGAGGGTCAGTGGGTGCCACAAGGGCTCAGCCGCCGCGGTGCTTCCCGCTCCCGCCACCGCCCCGCGGCCCTCACGACCCCCGCGCTGCCATCCCCTCAGGGCAGCTCCCACACGGGGCAGGACGCGAAGGCTGAGGGGAAAAGCGCTCCGTGGCGCGCCCAGGCAAAACCCAGCCCGTTTATGGTGCTACTGTGCTTCGTGGGAGGGACATTTTGCCGTGGGAGCGGGGCCCCGTCTCTGTGTCCACCCGCGGCATGCACGTGGGGATGGGGCAAAAGGTGGCGGAGCCATGACTCCTCGTGCCGCGACGCCCGCTGCTAGGCTGTGCAGGGGCTGCCATGGCTCCTCCGCAGCTCTCCTGAAGCTTTGCGGGATCAACCCTGGGGCCGCCCGGCTTCCCCCAACCGGGACCACCACAACCCTGCCCGTGGCAGACACCCCGGAGCCCCGACCAGGCAACCCCAACTCCGCTCCAGCGCTCCGCCTCCGGGTTTTCAAAACCGCTTCGCCTTTGACAGACAGGCGCCTCAGCCAATAAGAAGCCGCAAAGCGTCAGCACAGCGTTCGCCCGGCGCTGCCGGCCAATCCGCACCACCCGATCGCTATATCCCGCCCTCCGAGGACAAGATCGGCCTCGCCCCGGCGGCCATGTTGAGTGTGGCAGCCGCGCTGTTCCGTCCGAGGGGCGCTTTTTCGCACCTTTTCGCCCCTTCCTTCGCGCTTTCCGCACCGGGGCACGTTCGCTCGCGGCGTTATCTCGCCCGTGGGGCCGTTGCGGGTGGCGGAGCGGCTCCCAGGGGGTGGCACAACCGTGTGGTTGCCCCGCGAAGGGCTGTCGGCGCCATCTTGAGTGTGGCAGAGCTCCCTCACTCGCGGCGCCAGTGCCCCGTTACCCCGCGGCGGGGGGGGTTCGGGGGCAGAAGCTGCCTCGGTGACTGCGGGCGGTGGGAGCACGGCCGTGCTTTAACGGGAGACTGCGGAAGGGGAGCGTGGGGAAACTCCTGGTGCGCCCCAAGCCCTGAGCTCGCGCAAGGCGGGGGCAGTTGAGGCGGCTTGGGTGCGTGGTTTTTTTTTTTTTCTTTTTCTTTTTTTTTTAACTGTAAAATAAGCAAACGGGTGGGAATCCCGCATTTCTGCGCGGCGGGCTGGGCGGGCCGCCCCTCCCCGCTCCCCCCGGGGGCGGCCGCCGTTGTTGTTGTGCCCAAAGTTTCCGCGGGGCCGAAAACACGGCTTGGTGAGGCTGGGGGGGGCGGTTAGCGGGGTACCGAGGAGACGGGGCTGCCCCGGCACCACCGGCAGCCTCGGGGGAGCGGGGGGGGGGGAGGGCGCGCAGCGCCGGTTCTCCCGCATTACTGTTATTATTCTTATTTTTAACTCTTGTTATTTCCCCCGCACCCCTCCGCAGGCGGCGGGCGGGAGTGAGGGGAAGGGAAGGGAAGGGGGGGGCGCTCCCGCCGCCTCGGCGGGAGGGGCGGGGCGGAGGCGGCGCGCGGGGAGGGGGGCGTGGCCTGTGCGCTCGCCGGCTCCCCGCGCCTCGCCCACACGGCTGAGACCGGGCCCCAACTCATCGCCGCAGTGGCGCCGCCGGGCTCCTTTAAGCGGCCGTGCCCCATTGTTTGCGCCGCGGCCAATGGGCGCCCGGCGGCCGCGGCGCGCGCGGCCAATGGGGCGCGGCGCGGGGCAGCGCGCGCGCCGCCCCCCGGCTCTATAAGAGGGGCCGGCGGCGCCGCGTGAGTCCCCACTGGCTCGCGCAAAGCCATCTTGGCATTGTTCTGCCCGCCCGCCCGCGCCGCCGCAGCCCCGCGCGACACAGCCCCGCACGCCCCCGCCATGTCCGACGCGGCCGTGGACACCAGCGCCGAGATCTCCGCCAAGGTGAGCGACCTGCCGCCGCCTCGCACCCCGCGGCTTTTTTTTGGTTTGGGTTTTTTTTTTTCTTCCCCCCCTTTTAATTTTTCTTTCCGACGGATTTTCGGCGATTTCTCTCCTCTTTTTTTTTCATTTTTTTTTTGGTAATTTTTTTTTTTTTTTTTTTTTTTTTTTTTTTTTTTTTTTTTTTTTTTTTTTTTTTTTTTTTTTTTTTTTTTTTTTTTTTGCCCCCTGCCCGTCCCACCCCCTCCTTTCCCCCCTTCCTCCTCCGTCCCCCGCGTTGAAGTTGGCGGCGCGGCGCGGTGTGGAGCCGGCGCCGCCGTGCTCGCCGTGCGGGGCTGCCAGCGCCGTTCCTTTGTCTACAGCGTGCGGGAAACGTGCTCGCCGCCCTCGCCGGTACTGCTGAGCCGCGCCGCGCCGCGTCCCGCTCCCTCCAGCCTTCGCGGGGAACAGCAGCCGGCCGTCCCGCCGCGGAGGGGCTCGAGGAGCCCGGGGGGGGGACACGCACGGCTGTGCCCCGGCACCCGGCAGCGCTCGCTCATTCAATCTGCGGTGCGGGAGCTTGACAGCCCCGTCAAACTTGGGTCCCGCTCGGCCCCGTCCCTGCGGGGGGGCGCGGGGGGAAGCGCTCCGGAACACGCACTGGAGGGATGGGGGGCGGTCACTGTTGTGGAGTTGCTGCCGAAAAGGGGGGTGGGAGGGCGGTTGCTATTTCGGAGTTGCGCCCGGTTGATGCGGGAGGGGCGATTGCGGTGTCGGTGTTACCCCTCGGGGAAGGGGAACAGTTGCTATTTCGGCGTTGCCCCCCCCGGAAGGGGGGGAGGGGGGGCAGTTGCTCTATGGGGACTGCCCCTGATGGGGAGTTGCTATTTCGGAGTCGCCCTCCGAGGTGGGGCGGGTGGAGGGTGTGCGCTGGAGCTGCCCGAGGGGTCCGTTGCTATTTTCGGAGTTGCCCCGACGGGGGTACCCCCACGGTGGAGATGCGGTGGGGCTGGCGGCTCCAGCCCGAGCTCCTCGCAGCGGGATAACTTTGCGGCTCGGTGCCGGAGGTGAGAGGAAGCGGCTAGGGAGCGCCGGTACCGGGCGGGAGAGGCTCTCCCGGGAGTCCGCGCTGCGGCTCCCGGCGCACGCCTTTGTCTGCGAGGGGCGGCGGAGCGTCCCCCGGGGGGACCGTGATCCCCGAGCGGTCGCCGTGCGCCCCGCCGAGTCCGGGGCCGCGGACGGGAAAGTTGCGGGGGGACCCGACCCGGGCCGATGCGTGGGAAAGCGGCGGGAGACGTGCCCGGTGGCCTCCTCACCCCGCGCCCCGGCCGGCCGCGGGTCGCGCCGCTCCCAGGGGAAGCGCGGTTGGAGGGGGAAAAAAACAATACAACGGGGGGGATGGCTTATAAGAAACAGCCAACAAAACGCCGTTTCTGGCAGATTTCGTTTTCACTTCTGTTTCCCGCTCCCGCAGCCGTGCCCCCATCCCGCCTGCCCTGTCTCCGTTCCGGGGCCGCCGCTCGGTCCCTGCCGCCTCCGGCTCTCCGGCTGCCGGGAAGTGGCGAGGCGGGTCGATCCCCATCCCTCTCTGGGGGGAACCGGGCCAAGTTCGCCGTTAACCTTCCCCTGCCCTTTACCGCGTGCGGGAAGGGGGCCTTGTCCCTGGCTCGCCCTCCCGGCAGCGGACGGGGGTCCGCGCCGCAGAGCGGGCGGGCGGAGGCGCGTACGGCGGCAAGGTGACCCCCCCTCCTTCTTCCCCGAGAGGCGCGGAGTCACCGAGGCCGTTCGCCCTCGTCCCGCCTCGCCGTCCGGAGCGCTCCCGGGAGGCGGGGATGGGGCCGGAGGGTCCTGCCCCGCCCCGGCGCCGCCCCCGGCCGGTGCCGAGGGGCGCCCACCACGTGCGGCCCTGGGCGCCGGAGTCCACCCCCGCTGGGACTACAGCTCCCGGCAGCCCGCGGGGCGCCGCGCTGGCCGCCGGCCAATCAGCGGGGCGCGCAGAGTGGCGCGCGGTTTGAACGGCGGCCGAGCGCGTGGCGGCGCGGAGGTGCCCCCTGCCGGCGGGAGGCGCAGCAGGTCCCGGCTGCGGCAGGTCCCGGCTCCCGCCCTTCCCACCGGGATCCTGCCGGGACCAGGGCCGGGGAGAAGGTGCAGCTCCCCAGAGCGGCGGTGTGCGGCTCCACAGCGCTGCTATTCCGTAGACAAACAGCCTCACCACACCTATAATTAGAGGCTGTGTCCCAGTCTTGGCACTGAAGCAGCCCTGCTGCTGTACCGGCTCCCGGTTTGGAGGCTCCTGCTCACGTCTGTTTGTGTTGGACTTGGACTGGGAAAGGGAGAAGCTGTGGTGCTCTCTGCAACGCTGTTGCTAGCACAAACTTCATGACCTGGCATCGTGATGGTGGTTAAACTGAGAGGATTTTCAGTGGTGCGGGAAAGGTCAGAGCTGAAGATCTGTCCAGCTAAAATGTCCAAGAGTGAGTTGTTCCTTCACTGGGAGAATTGCTTACATTCTGTGAACAACTCCTTTTAAAAAGAACCATCGGGTACAGATGTGGAAATTCTGACTGCTTGATTTGCTGTGTTTAACTTGGGAAGTGCTTTGCCTCCCTCGTGCCCGCGTGCCTGGTGTGAGGCAGCAGTTGCAGTGCAGTGGTGTGTGAGAGGCAAAATGGTTGTGATCAGGCTTGGGGGAATAGGGAAGCTGGAGCTACTGATGATGTAAAACTGATGGAACTGGGTAGCATGGAGGAGGTGGCCTGGGATTTGTGTCTGAGCAGTGAAAAGAGGAGGGAGCTTCTGTTTGTTTTACCCCAGACTCCTGGGTTGGTTTGCTTAGGTGAGGTTTGATCAACAGGTGTTGTCACCCCAAAGCTTTCTTCCAGAGAAAGTCTTTCCTCAGCTGGCAGCCTGGCTGTCTCTGGTAACAGCATCTGTGCATTTAAGTACCCTGGTGGTACTTAAAATGCCTGCGCTGCCTTCCCTGAGCAGCCTGCAGGGGAGTAGAAACCCTCCCAGAACGGAGTAATGTTCTTCGCAGTAGAGCCAGGGCCGTGCTCTTCCCTGCTGATGTTCCCACAAGACAGTGGCTCTGCGGGAGTGAAAGTGCCCGCTCGCTCGCTCTCCGTGGGCGGCACGGCCACCGCAAAGGGCAGGCGGGAGGGGGCAAAGCCACCACAGCGGAGCCGGGAGCTCCCAGCAACTTTTAAACACCTCGTGGCCGCTGCCTGAGCTGGCGGTGGCTGTGCTGCTGGCCCTGGGGAAGGGCCTCTGCTTTCCTTGGCTAGGGTAGCGCTCCTTTGAAGCATCTCGCTCCAGCTGATGAAGGAACAGAAGGGGAGGAGGATGCAAGCAGAGATGCCAGTGTTAAATCCAAGTGTTCTTTATGCGGGAACATAAAGTTGGATCCTCTCAGCCTGTTTGCTGAGCGACTTGGCATGACATTTTGACAGTGATCAATAGCGAAAACACACAAGCTCCCGCTCTCCTCTCTCTGCTCACTGTGGAGGTTTGAACCGAACTAGCCAGGCACGGCTCTTGGAGTGGTGTAAAAATAGACTTCTTCCCCCACCCCATCCTGTTACACTTAGAGCTGCAAGCTGGATGCCGGAGCCTCCTCTCTGCCACTGTGAGAAAGACCAGGCGTGTAATATTTGCTGTGTGCTTTTCCCCAGGCAGGGCAGAGACCACAGCCCCTGCTAATGAGTCCCTGGGATTTGTTCCTGCGGCGAAGGTACCGAGCAGCCGTGGCCGCCCGCAGCCCCGGGGCAGCAGAGCCTGTCCCTTGGGCAGGGCTGCCGGCTCTCCATGGCATTGCAGGAGCTTGCGTGGACTGTGCTAAGATGGGCAGTCAGCCAGCTCTGCTGCTGTTGAGCATATGCAGGCGGCCAGCTCTGTCTGTTTGGGAGCTCAGAGGTGAAACAGAGCAGTCTCTTTTTTAGATAGCTGCTCTCTGGCAAGGCTCACTTGGATTGAGATTCGCCCCCATGTTTTCCCGTTCCCAAGGAGGAGCCAGAACGTGGCGACCAAATCACAGAACAAATCGGTGTGAAGAGAAACCATCTCCTGCACTCGCTCTCAGACTGTGTTTTTCACACCTGATCTGCAGCTTCTCTGACCCAGGCAACTGGAATCGGGGTGACTTCTCTGCTTTTCTGCTCCTTCCAGGATCTAAAAGAGAAGAAGGAAGTTGTTGAAGAAACAGAAAATGGCAGAGATGCACCAGCCAACGGCAATGCTGTGAGTATGGCTGCAATCTGCAGGGAGAGGCAGCCCTTACACCAATGCCTGTTCGTTTTCCTCTCTCTTCCTACTTTTGCTGCAAGCTTGTCCCCAGCCCTGCTCATGAGACCCCTTCAAATGGCAGCACTGAGCCCTGCAGAGCCCTCGAACCTTTGGCGCTTCCTGTTACACAGATAATTCCCAGCCTGTGGAGAGTTCATGTGTGTGCAGAAGCGAAGGGCTGGGCTTGGATCTCCTCCCTGACAGCCCTGTGAGGCTGTCCAGTGCCACCTCCTCTCTAGGGACTGATAAAAGAGGAAAAAGAAAAGAACGCCTGGATTTACAATGTTACTACCAGTTGAGCAGGGAAACACATTGTGTACAAGTAAACCCTTTGGTCTTCTATTTTTAACATGCTAGGGGAAATTCAGTGTGCCACTTTTCAATGTGGCACAAGACCCTCTGCGGTCTTTATCTCAAAACTGCTGCCCCGGGTTTTACTATAGGCTTGATCTTCATGCCTGGGCTGTCTGGGTCGAGTGGAGGCAGGCAGGAAGTGGGACACGCACCCAGGGCTCCGGTGGGCTGGTGCTTTGCTTTCGGCAGGAAAGGTGGGAACACGCACTTGTGCTGAACATCTCTTTCCCCTTCTTCCTTCCCCGGTGCATATTTTTAAGTGATGTTTTGTCTTGCCAAGGAGAACGAGGAAAACGGAGAGCAGGAGGCTGACAACGAAGTAGACGAAGAGGAAGAGGAAGGTGGTGAGGAAGAGGACGAGGAGGAAGAGGGTGATGGTAACTTTTCTTTGTTCCGCCCACCCCCATCCCGTGGCTGTGTCCTGCCCTGGACAGCAGGCTCCTGGAGAGCAGCATCTCCCCCTCGCGGCTGCGGCCAGGCGGCTCCTGCCAGCCAGGCTCGCTCCTTCCTCACTCGCCCAGAGTGCTGGGAGTGAAGTCAGCCTTGAATCCCTTCCAGCAGGTTGAGGGCAGATTCCTCCCTCCCTCCCTCCCTCTGGCCAGACGGCACCGCACCGCGGCGCTGAATAAGCGCATTAGCCCTTCCGTGCGAGTAGTAAAATCTGCCCTTGACTCCGGTGATCACAGCAGCCGCTGCAGGTGTGAGCCCCAGCCAGTGGGACAGGGACAGCCCTGGGTGGCCGTACCTTGCCCAGGCACAGAGGATGGCTCACCATCCTTGTTTGTGGAGCAGCATGCTGAGAGGCTTATGTGGCCCCCTCTCCCAGCCCTTTTCTGGGCTATATGGAAACTGGCAGAGGAACCTGTGGCTCTTGCCTGCTCCTCCAATGGAAGTAGACAGGCTTGCTTTCAACCTTCCCTGTCTGCAATGTCCTGTGTCTCCCTGCCCTCCCCTGCTTCCTGACCTAACCCAGCCTGGAAGTGGGTTTTGGCAACAACGACCAGAAATCCAGCAGTGACTTGCCGAATCACTTCTCACCCTCCCTGCTATTATTTTTTTCCCAAGATCTGCTTGGATGAATAACATTGTTTATTTTTATCGCTCGTTAAGGCTGTGAGAAAACCATTCTTGTTATGCTGAAATGTGCTTGGGGGCCCTGATTAGCTGTTACTAGGTTAATCCCCTGTGAATTTTTGGTTTACGTGCTGACCTACTAACCTGATGGTTAGTTTTAGGAGACAGGGACAGGGCTAGAAATTCAATGACCATTAGACCAGTGACTATTCAAACAGTGTGAGCAGGGAAAGCTGCCTCCTTTGGAGTGGCACTCACAGCAGCCTGCTGTGCACTTTGGTAGGAATTGGTTCACTGGGAAAAACTGGAAATTGTGACCCTCTTCATACTTGAGATGTTAACCATTGGGGACAGAGTGCAGTGCTGTTATGTGCTGTTGAGCCCATTTACCCTCAGCTCTGCTTTGAGGGTGGAAGAGATGGGGAATACTTGCCTCTCCCCACTCCCCTTGGGCAGGAGCAGGAGGATGCGTGTGCTGCAGGCGCATGTGTGGGGTGGAAGTGTTGCTTGGATACTGCTGTCTCAAGCTTGGGGAGCTTCGGTCCCGCAGTGCCAGCCCTGCTCTTCCCAGCTCACCGAGCACAGGCATGATTTGGCACAGAGTGCCTGGAGGTGCTGATGCCTTGCAGGGATCCGGCACGGGCTCTGACCGCTGGCATGGGCTCTGTCTGTCCACGCTTGCTGCCCTCGGGCGATCCCTGCCTGAGAGCTGCACCTGAGCGCTGCAGGAGAGAGATTTAAAGGCAGCAAGTACAGCTTGCATCAGCTTTTTTAGCCAAGACTTGCAGCCAGACTCCTGGAGTTTGACAGCAGAGGAGAGCTTGAGGGTATATTTTCCTCGCCCATCTCTCCATCCCATCTCATTATTTGCTTTGCTTAAAGCAGCTCAAAGAACTAAAAATGCTCCCAATCAGCTTGGCACTGTCACCTGACCTGCTGGCTGGCCCCATGCATGTGATGGCTGCTGGGGTGTTGATCCATTGCTGGGAGCTAATCTTGGCCCTTCCCGCCACATGGGCCACGCCACGGCTGGGCACACGCCGGGGAGAGGAGAGGGGAAGGGAGGATGGGCTGACCTTAATCCCCCCGGCTGTCCATACGTGTGGCTCGTGGCAGGGATTTAAAGCCAGCTTACTGGCCTTAACGCTCTAAGTTTTAGTAGGGTCTCCTGTTACACAAGAGACTCGTCTCTGTAGCTGAGAAGCTGTTCTGCCTCTGGTCTTGCTCCAGAGCCCCCAAAACTGGCCTAAGGTGACTGACTCAGTCGTTCTGATCCACTGGCCTATTTGAGCTCAAAGTGGGTCAAAGCCCAGAGCTCACTGCTCATCCTCCTGGCTGGCTGTAAGATAAGTTGGAAGCATTTGTTTGCTGTTCTGATAATTAGAAAGTGTTCTGACTCAGAACTAATGCGTTCTGGCTCTCTTAACTCATTAAAGATGGACTAATAGCTGCGAAGGGAAGCAGAAGTAATCTGGAGTGGTTAGGCAGAGCAGCCACTAGAAAGTTTTTTCCTCTCCCTTTTTTTTTTTTCCCCCCATTTTTGCCATGATTTTGGTGCTCATGGTAGGTGGTGGTTTTGCCATCCCATTGTGTTACAAGCACAGTGTGAGCCAAACTCGATGCTGCCAATTTCTTATCTCCCCTTTGGTGGTTCAAGTCATTCGGGGGATGCCAGGAAAGCCACTGTGTCCTCTATCACCTGCTGTCCTGAGCAGAGGTTGTGCCAGCTGGGGAGATGGGACATGGCATTGCAGTGTGGGCCTGAGCCAGGATTAAACCCAGATGGGAGGTGCATGGTACTGGAACTCTCCCAGAGGATCTCACATTCCTCCCTTTCTCCTCCATGCAGGTGAGGAAGAGGACGGTGATGATGACGACGAAGCTGAGGGAGCCACAGGCAAACGGGCAGCTGAGGATGATGAGGTAGGAAGAGCAGGCAACCCTTCAGAGCCACCCATGTCCCTAGAGGGCTTAAAGGGTGTCAGTGGGGCTGGAGAGGCCAGGCTGGCTCCGGGGCTGGGATGCCCTGCCTGTGCGCTCCCTGTGTCTCTCTGGGGACACAGCCCAATTCCATGTATTTATACACTGGCCTGGTTAGTGGGGTGTCTGCTCCCACTGAATGGAGCTGCTGGTCCTGGGTTGGGGAGCCCCTGGGTGCTCGTGGCAGGCTGGGACAGGGGTGGGTGTTCAGGGGCTCCCCAAGCTGGCTGTGGGAGAGGATGTTGCCTGAGGGGGGTGAAACACTTGTGTTGCTCTGACCTTGTCCCTGAGGCAGGAGGGGGACCCAGAACCCTCCCCTGCCACACTCTCTGCCTTTGTGTGGCTCTCACCAGCCCCTAGCAGCCCCTCACCCTGTCCCCTCTCCTGATGGCTTTGCTTTCCCCCCAGGATGACGACGTCGATCCCAAGAAGCAGAAAACCGACGAAGATGACTAGGCAGCAAATTATTATTATTTTTTTTTTTTAAATAAGGAGGAAAACAAACCAACAAAAAAAGGCCAGCGCGTCCTCTTCACCCTCGGGTCCCCCCCTTGGGACTCCTGTTGCAACCTCCCTTTTCCCACACACGCCCCCCCCTTCCTCCCCCCTCCGCCGTGGTCATCCTCACCAAGTAGAGTGAACCCCGTCCCCGGCCCCCCGGCGCGGCGCTGCCACTCAACGAACATGAAATGATTCGCCCGTTAGCGGGGAGAGAAAGACCCCCCTTCCCCCACAGACCCCCTCCCCCCCAAGCACCAAAACTTCAAGGCCCTGCTTTCTTTCTTAAAAGTACTTTAAAGGAGAATTTGTTTGTATTTTTTATTTACATTTTATATTTTTGTACATATTGTTAGGAGGTCCGCCATTTTTAAGTGATCTCGGATTGACCAAAAGGGGGGCTTTGAAGTGTATATCTCTCTTGTTACCTATCTCTGACTTTACTTGTGGTGTGACCAGGCCCAAACCATTATCTCAAAGGAGAATAAAACAAAACCTTGTAAAAAAAAATTAAAAAAAAAAAGACAAAAATGCAAAAAAAAAAATTTACAATCTTATTCTGAGCATTCCAGTAACTTTTTTTGTGTATGTACTTTAGCTGTACCATAGATCGTGGTTTGTATGAGGTGGCAAGGCCAAAGATAAAAAGGTTTTCTTTTTTTTTTTTTTTCTGTCTATGAAGTTGCTGTTTATTTTTATTTTTTTCTTTTTTTTTTGGCCTGTTTGATGTATGTGTGAAACAATGTTGTCCAACAATAAACCGGAATTTTATTTTGCTGAGTTGTCCTAACAAGGCTGCCTCCCAACTGCTGCTTTTTGTTTTGGTTTTCATTTGTTTTAGTTTATTTCTTTCTCCCCTTTTCTCTCCTTTCTTTCTTTGCTTTGGACTTGGGTTGGGAAGAGAGAGAAGAGGGTTAAGAGGGGTGCAGGGTGTTGATGGGGAGAGCCTGGGGGCTGTGCTGTCCTCCTGCTGCTGCGGGGCAGGGGAGGCAGCGTGTTTTCATGGCTGTATTCCTGTAGAGAGCTGCAATTGAGTCTCCAGCATGGCCTCTGCATGATCCTGCATGGTCTGGCTGCCCTGGGCAAGCAGTAGGGATGGGTCAGACTGGGAAACCATCAGGGATACAGGCAGTGAGCTGGAGGGTGTGGGAATGGGCTGCTCAGCGATTGTCCTTCTGCAACCAAACTTGTTGGGGATTGTTTGGCTTGTGCAGTGGGGATGAGAAACCCACCCCAAAAATCCTTCCTTGCAGTGTCTGCTGCAGGTGAGTGACCCCCAGGTGTGGACTAGTGAGCTCTGGCTATGCAAATGCCTTCCCTCCCTGGGGGCTTGTTTACAGCATCACTGGCAAACAGGGTAGGATGCAAGTGCTGAAGGAGGCAGCAGGGATTGGATTCAGCCAGAACTGATCCCAGAGGGATACTCCAGCCTGCACTGGTCACCCAGCAACTGGTGGAATGCTAGGGTAGAGTTTTGGTGGTGGGACCCCGGGAAGGCAGCTGGGGTTTGTCTGTCTGCTTTAATCAAAGCAAAATGCTGTAACTTAGACTAAGCCTCTGCTGCTTTGCTCCTAATCTTCCTCCAATTCATTTTTCCTCCTTCCTCTAGGGCATTGGAGCTTGGAAAAGCTCAAGCCTGCTCTGCCAGGTGTGTGGAGACCAGGAACCTGCCTTGTATCTGTGCTCCCAAACCCTCGCCTGGGCTCCAGGGAGTTCCCTTTCCCTGCTGATCCAGGCTGTGCCAAAGCCTCACCAGATGGTCTCGTTTCCTCCTCTCACACTGCAATCCCGGCAGTCAAGTGTTCAGATGCTGGGAGATGATTTCTATTTTACTTTTTTTTTTTTTTAAAAAAAAAAGAGAGGAACCAACTGCATTTAATACAGTGGCTGGAAGGGTCAGAGACCCTTGTGATCCCTGGGAGCAGCCAGGTCACTTATCCTGTACTTACACTGGTGGCAAATAAGCTCAAAATCTGTCTTTTTGTCCTTAATTGTCCCACTAATTGTGGTGCTGGCTGATAGCTTATCAGATTTAGTCGGTGATGGGGAGCTCCTGGCAGGGCTGGGGGCAGGTTTGGTTATCCAGTGCTCCGATGTCCCCCATGGGATCTGACATGGGAGCGGCTGAGTGTCACCATGCTGCTGGGTGGTGCTTTGTGGTGCAGTGCTGGGAGTTGTGTCCATGCCCTCATCAAGCTGCCACAGGCACAGCTCCTGCAACCTCAATGGGAGGGGATCCCATGGGATGGGCTCCATCGGTGCAGGATTCAAGTTGGTACTTGCAGATTTGCAAGACAAATTATTCAAATAAGTTTCCGCAGCTGGGTAGAGGAGAGCTGGCTCCAAGAGTCACTGAAATGTGAGGACCCTGCTTGCACAGGAGTGAGGCTTCCAGATTTTGGGGAAGCAGTGGCCCTACTGCTGCTATTGCAGAGCAAGACCTGTCCTATGCCCTGTAGCCCCCCAAAACCTGGGGGCGTTGGATAGTAGGGTCCACTTTGGTGTGGGGTGGGGTGAAACTGCAGGCTGCCTCTGGCCTTGCAGCTAGACAGGCTGATGATGGGTAGGGCATGGAGCAGCTGGAGCTGAGAAGAGGACAGGTTACAGGGGTCCCTCAGCCCCACAGCTCCTGGTCCCCACTCGGCTGCTGTGAGCCCCCTGTGGCCACTGGTGATGGAAAGGGTAAACCCCAGTCCCTCACCTCCATCTGCCCCGGTGTTTCTATGCCCAATTTCTACCCCCTTGAGGCTCAGTCCGGGGGAGTCTGGCAGGCCCTGCCACCCTGTGACCCCCGGATGTGCTTCCACAGGGAGTGGCTGCACTGGTCCCACTGCTGGGGCTGAGTCCGGGCCCAGCTCAGTGCACGAGGCACTGCAGGGTCCTGCCCCAGCCACCCCCCCGCACAGGGCACTGTCAGGCAGCCAATCCCACGCTGCCACCTGTCCCTCCCTCCACCAGTCACAGTCAAGCAGCACACAGGCCCAGCCAATCAGGTCCTTCCACCCATCTCTCCTCCACAGCCAACCACGTGCTGCCACTTGTCTGTGCTCATGTGCTCCCTGTACACAGAGCCTGCCAATCACAGCATGAGGAGTGCTGCTCTGAGCCAATCCAGAGCTGCTGCCTGCTGGCTGTCCTGGCCAATCAGGGGTGGCCACACCCTGCCAAGGGCTATAAAGGCCCCTCAGTGCTGGGCCCTGCATTTGGGGTTGGTTATCCTGGAGTGGAGGTCCTTTGGAAGAGCCTCCTGCCTGGGGCTTGCAGAGGAGATGCAGGTTGGGGTGTGGCACTTTGTCTCATCTGGTGCCCGATGCCACAGAGGGCGTCTGGGTGAATCCAAAATGCTGCAGGGAATGCTCACCTGGATGATGTCTTGGGACGAGGAACCAGGAGCAGCAGGAGACGGCTTGCAGTGCCAGCTGAAGGCACCTCTGAGGATCTTGGAGATGGTCTCCCTGGTGAGCTGGCTTCATGCCAGGGGCTACCCAGGGGGACCTGGGGAGTCCCACCTGCCTCTGGTGTGCGGGAGATGATCCAACCACTGCCTGGCAACCAGAGCTGGGCACTGTGGGGGCTGATGCCATGGGACTGGAGGTGAAGAGCATGAGCCCTCCTGTGTCTTCAGGCTTGGTGAGGTGCTGGGCCCTTGCCCAGAAGAGCAGAAGAGCTGCCTGTGCTGCCCCTTGCCTGCAGAAACCGTGCATTGTGAGGGATCCAAATTCCTTCTGGACTGCTGATCCTGCTGGTCCTGGAGGCCATGGAGGCAGATGGCTGAAGCTGCTCTGGGATGTGCCAGCTGGCTGCTGGCCACTGAAGGTAGCCAAGGTAGCTCCCAAAACTGACCATCAGGAGAGCTGCAGGGTGCCTTGTACGAGCCTGGAGGGACTTGGGCTGTGCTGATGTGCACTGGTGGCCTCTTTGGCCAAGGGCAGCCCTTCCCAAGGATTCTGCTGTGGCTGGACCTCAGCTGGAGCCACCTATGTGTGGCTGAACATCCAGGTGAACTGAAAGCAACCTCCACGTGGTTGGCCTGAAACTCAGCACACCAGTGGAGCTGCTGCTAGAGGTCAAAGCCAGCGAGACCAGTGGAGCTGAGCCCATGCCCTGAGGACAACTTGGACTGAGCCTGGACCAGCAGACCTGTCTCCAGTCCTGACCTGCCCGTAGTGGGTTAGGACCTGTTGCATCAGCACAAGCTTGTCCTGTACCACCTGTAGCTTTCAGTTAGCCTCATCCAAAAATTCTTGTTGCATCTTGACAACCTTCATGAAATTTGGAGCACCTTGGGGGCTCGGTGAAGAACTTGCCTGTGGGGAATGCAGGTCTTGGACTGCCCCTAGACACAGGCTGGTGTTACTGGTACAGTGTCTGGGCGAACAATTGGCTTAAAGAGTCTAATGAGTGGAACTGCCTTCCAGGCGTGACTCCTCAAGATCACAAACCCAGAAGCACTTTTGGATGGTCGCTGTCGAAAATAGACACAAAGAGCTGCTCCTCTGGCAGAGCAATTGCCACCCGGCTCAGGGTGTGAGGTGTCCCATGGGAGCAGACCCCTCGAGGGTAGGCTACGGAAGCCCAGGGTCCTCAGGCAGTTTTGGGTCAACCCACATAACAAAGATGTGCCCCCTAAATGGAGCAGGGATGTCAGTGAGCACGGCCTGAGAGCTGCCTGGTGTGGGCAGGAGAGCCCAGCCCAGGCTGAAGAGCAGATGTAAGACATCTAGTTCCTTGTCCTTGGCTGCCACATCCCCCTCGGTGAGCCAGGGCAGGCGTGGTCCTGGGCCCTGACTTGACAGTCCTCAGCCCAGTGGAGGTCCCCGAGCTCTGAAACCTAGATGGAGGTTAATCCCTGCTGCCAGGTCTGCTTGGGGCCACCACCCCAATCCTTCCCCACTATCGGGTGGGAGCCTCGGAGAGGGAGCAAACTGGGGTGCCTGGGGCTCCTCCTGCACAGAGCCCTGTGCTGATGCTGCTCCAATTTGTCTGGCTGAGCTGATCTTCTCCAAAGACCAGGAGATCAGGAGGAAGGGCTGTGGGGGACCCTCAGCTTTGCTTACCCCAGCGAGGGCTGTGCCTCCTGTTCACAGCTGGCTGGGGAGCCCCAGAGGGAGCGGTGGTGGACTCAGAGGCCACTCTGCACTTGGCTGTGCTACGTGTGGCCCAGGAAGAGACCTGGGAGGAAGCGTTGAGTGCTGCCCTTCGGAGCAGATGGGGACCTGAAGAGGCTCTTGCATTCCTTTTGTAAGAAAGCACAATGCAAGGGAGGCAACTGGGGGATAAGAAAGCTCAGCCCAATTAGCCCTTGGAGTCTCCACAGGAGTAGAGACATTGGGCTGTAAATCCATAGGGGTGGGATCTTTGCATGTGTTTTTCCTGCCTGGGAGGGAGGCCTGAAGGTGAGAGGCTGTGCCTCTCCTGAGTGCCAACTGCGTGTTTGTTGGGTGGGGGTGTAGGTCCTCCAGCATGCTTTGGGCATGGGGATGCCTTTGCTCCGTGGGCATCTCCCTGGGTTCCTCTCCTGTGCTGCAGGCAGAACAGGCTCCTGGCCCTGCTCCTTCAGGGAGCTGGAAACCAGCACCCCTCTGTCAGGGCTCAGGGCAGGAGGTGTGAGTGCTGCAGCTTGTGCCCAAAGCTGGAGACCTGAATGCTCAGGGACCCCTGAGCCACGTTGAGGAGGACGACGACCCACAGTGTGTGAAAAGTACCTGCTCCCTGGGCACTGCCAGACTCTGGATCCACAGGCAGAGAAGGGATGTGGCTCCCAATTTCCTAGCTGAAGTGGCAGAGAGTATGGTCCTGCATGGAGCTGGGGATCCTGCCCAGAGTTGTCTCTGCCACCAAGTGAGGCCCTGAAGACACACAAGGGTTCAGAGCAGCTGCCGTGGGGTGCACCCACCCTGCAGGGATGGGTGCAGAGCCAAACCCCAACAACTGCAGGGACTGGCTTCCTATCCTGGGGCAAACCCCCTCAGCCCTGTTTATCATCCCCAAGGTGAGGATGTGCTGCCTCCCTGGGGACATCCTCCCAGTGCAAAGCTCCATCCCTGGGATGGACTGTGGGACAAGGCTGCAGCTCTGGGGTGATGTCCTGGGAGGAAAGAAGTGGGCAGGAGTGGGACATGGGACTCTAGCGTGGGAAGGGATGAGCATGAGGCACCTGACCCCAAAGAGGCGCTGAAGCTGGTGCTCCTTGCACCCTGTGCTGCCCCATGAGGTGACCAGGGAGCCCTCCACAGAGTGGGCCTCCACACAGCTCCCCAGTAATGGTTGGGAGCTGCGTTTGGCCATGGGGAGCCCCCACTGGGCTGTTTGCCGTGGCCTTGGGCTCGAGGGACTTGTGCATCCCCAGTTTGGCAAGGGTAGGGTCGGAAGGATGAAGGCAGGCATGAGGCACGGGGAGGTGCCGGCGCCCGTGGAGTTGCCGGGACACTTCACCCCGCGGCGGGAGCAGCCCCAGCGCTCGCCGTGTGCCCGCTGGTATCCCCGAGGGCTCGGCGCTGGTGTGTCCAGCCCAGCGCAAGGGCCGCTCCTCCCTTGGGGTACAGCTGGTGGTACGTCCCATCCCAGGTGACCCACCAGCCTGCCTGGTGTGGGGACGGCCCTCGGTGGCCGAGGCGGTGACCACAACCAGCGCCCTCCCGCTCGCCACCCGCGCCGTGCAGCCCGCGCAGCCCAGGCACCAGCGCTGTCTTGCAGCACCATCTAGTGCTGCGGGATGGGGAAGCCCAGCACTCCCCCCGAGAGCCACAGCAGCACCGTGGGGACAGGCCATGGCCGTCCCGTGTCCCTGGGTCCTGCTGCCAAGGCCGACCTGCCAGGGAAGCCAGCCAGGCTGTTGGGGATGGGGATGAACAGGCGGCACAGCGTGGCTGCTGGCCTGGGGCAGCCGGAACTACCTCCCCCGTGCTCCTGCTCTGTGCCAGGGAATTTCCTGCAAGGATTCTGGGAAACATCAAGGGGTGCAGACGTTCCCAGTTCCTGAGCCAAATGTATCTGGCCTCAGCTGCTGGTTTTGCTACCTCCTCCCATGGAAATTGGGCCTCTGCCCTCTCCTTGGAATACTTTTGCTTTTCCGTCAGCCAGGTGACCCCAGCTCTGTCAGCTTTGCCCTCTGGGTCTTCACATCACTCTTGTGGTTTCTTCCTGCATTCTCAGCTGTTTCTTGGTGCCCATTTTCCATAGGTGGTGTGAGCAGGACCCCTTCCCACAATTTGTGACTGTCCCCCTTTTTCACACTTGAAGTAATGTCAGACCTCTCCAGCCTGACTTTGGGGACACCAGGACCATTACACTGTCCTCTCCTTCCCTTGCTCTGTGTCCCCAGCTTGTCACTTCTCAGCTCGTCATCCCTCCTGGGTGTCTGCCACACTCCTTGTCCCGTCTGGCACTGGGGTGCTGGGAGAGCAGGCAGGATTTTGGTATGGAGAGGATGGTGCAGGCAGGACTTTGGCACAGAGCTGGATGCCATAAGAACTGAATGCCCTTCCAGGGGGGCCGTGGCGATGGCTGGTCCCACTCCCAGAGCACTGCTGTGGATGTGGGTGTCAGATATGCAGTCGGGTGAGGCAGCTGCTGATCCTCAACAGGGATCACACCCAGGTCCTGGGGCACTGAGGAGCTGGTGGACAGAGGCTCCCTAGGGCAGGAGGAATTGGGCAGCTTGGACTGAAAAAGGGCCTTTTGAGTCCTGTCTCTACCTCAGCCACCCTCCTCTCCTTGGGGGCAGCCCCAAAATCCCCCTGTCTGGGCAGTTCATTGCCTGGCTGGTGCTCTGCCTGCACGGTCATGGTAACCGAGGGGTGGGATCTGTGCCCCACAAAAGAGGCGGAGGGACTCAAACCTTCCCAGCCCTCCTGTGCTGCTGGGGGACAGTGGAGCCGGGTGAGGTGGGGTGAGATGGTGCTGACCCCTCAGGCTGCCCATGGCCACCACACTGTGTCCGCTGCCACGCTCTGCCCGCGCCGCCGGCGCCCGCAGGAAGGTAAGAGTAGCAAAGCAGACACCGAACGTAACGTGGCCCTGGGCTGTTTGTGCGCCTTTTGTTCGGCAGCACCTTTCATGAATCAGCTAATTAACCACGTTAGGACGGCTCTGCTTCCCCGCCTGAGCTTTATTGGGTAGGGCAGATCTGGGGCACGTGCCAGCGGGAGCCCCAGTCGGCTTTGCCAGGCAGTCAGGCAGCTGAGGGCTCCCACAGCAGCCGAGGTAGGTGACGCCCTGAAGGGGTGCTGGCCATGGGCAGAGGGTGTGAGAGCCTTGTTCCAGTCGCCCTCATTGCAGGCAAGAGCGCCATGCACTCGGGAGCAGGGTCCTGCCTTGCAGCCATGCCTGTGTTTCAGGGAACCTTATGGTGTGATGGACCCGTGCAGAGAGCTCCCCTGAAGCCAAAAGAGTTTTGTGCATCACCCTCCTCTCTCGCTTTTACTCAGCAGCTGTGCTACAGCCCAGCTTGGAGGGCTCCCGGGTGAAGACGTGCTTGGAGGGCGATGAAGATGCAGGTTTATTCCCAATCTCTCTGTGCCAGCACCTGGGCTGTGCACAGCTCCCTTCACTTCCCGGTGTGTCTCTGTGGCCTCTAACTGGGTGCCCAGGCTCTGCAGTGCCGCCCTGCCCTCTCTACCAGGTTTCCAAAGGCTGCCAGTGGGGCTCACAGCCCTCCTGACATGGGGCTGTCCGGCTGGCAGGGAGCAGCCTCTGAGCACATTCCCTGCCCCGGGGCTCTCGCAGGAACAAATGCCCTGTGCGTGGGAAGGCTCTGGTGCCTGCCATGGGAGCTGCTGAGGCCGGAACACCCCGGCTGTGAACAATGAGCCGGGGAAAGCCGCGGCTGCCGGCCGGGATTCAGCGGCTGCTGCCGAATCCGGCCGGTTCCTCTCCTAAGCGCTGCTTGTTCGGCCAGATGCCGATGGCTCCAGCAAGCGCCGGGAGGCAGCAGCTCCAGGTGAGCCAGGGTTTTTGTGAGTGGCTGGACTTTGGGCAAGGCCCTGTGTAGTGAGAGGCTCCCCGTGGCCCAGCCAGGTCCTACCCTCAAAAATTGCCCCTCTCCTACAATACAGCCCTCCCCTTGTGCAGAGCCCTGCATGTGGAACAGGCTGGAGGAAGTTTCCCTCCAAGGCTGTGAAATTCCAGGTGGGAACTTTTTTTGTAAATAAAAGGGGGAATTGCTGTGTTGGTCCCCAAACCCACTTCTCACCCTCAACCTTTGCACAGAGGGTGAGATGGGGCTGCCCTTGTGTCACAGCCAGAACCACCCCAGGGACACGGATGGGTGGTGGCAGTGGTGACACCTGCACCTCTGACCTTCTAGTCTGCTCTTGTACTTTCCGGCCCCACTTTTCCCTTTGCTGGCACCTTTGCTGCCCCAGAGCCACGTTGACCATGTCTCCTGCTCCTTCTCCCAGGGCTCCCAAATCCTGTCAGCCCCACAGGGAGGGGACCCGCAGCTGCCTGGGCCAAGCACAGGCTCCTGTTCTGAGCAAAGGGCCCTTTGCCTGGGTTTTGGGTGGTGTCTGGTCAGACCCCACTGTCCCCCCTGCCCTACCGGGGCCTTTCTGCTGGCTGGCTCCGGGCCCTGATCTCCCCTGATCCTGCCGTTTGCTCCACCGATTCTGCCAGGGAGGCCGATCCCGGCACTGGGGGACTGGAGGCTGGTCCAGGACCAGGAGCGGGTGAGCTGCTCCCAGCTATTTCCCACGAAGCCACTGGAGGGCGGCAGTGACCCGCCGCAGAGGGGCCCGCCGGCTCCAACTGGGCGAACTGGGTAAACTGGGGCAGTTCGGGCAGGGCGGGTGCGGGCGGGCGGGAAGGGGTACCGGAGGTCCTTCAAGGCCGTCTCAGGGTCCGTGTCCCTCCAGAGCCCTATCCCAGGTCTGCTTGCCCCGTGTCGGTGGTCTCTTAAAGCCCCGCGGAGCCTCCAGAGGCCCCGCAGGGATGACGTCCCGCAGGCGTCGGGGAGGTCAAGCGGGTGTGGGAGTTCCAAGCTTGTTTCATAGAATAGTTTGGGTGGGAAGGGACCTTTAAAGGTCACTTAGTCCAACCCCCCTGCCATGAGCTGGGACATCTCCAACCAGTGAGGTGTTGATGGGGCGACCCGTTCTAGTGTTTCATCACCCTCATTGTAAAAAATGTCTGCCTTATATCTAGTATAAATTGACCCTCCTTTAAAGCCATCACCCCTTGTTGTATTGCTACAGGCCCTGCTAAAAAGTCTGTCCCCATCTTTCTTATGGGCCCCCTTCAAGTTCTGGAAGGCTACAAAAAAGTCTCTCTGGAGCCTTCTCCAGACTGAACAATCCCAGCTCTCAGTCTGTCTTCACAGGAGAGCTGTTCCTCCCCTCTGATAATTTTTGTGGCCTCCTCTGTACCCTCTTCCAACAGGGGCAGAATCATCTCCCTTGACCAGCTGGTCATGCTGCTTTGGATGCAGCCCAGGATACAACAGGCCCTTAGAACAGGCACCCAGGGTAGACTTAGTCCCACTGGGAACATCTGTCCCTTTCTTCTGGGTCCTGGTTGTAGCTGAGCCTGGCAGAGGAGGTGCCTGCTCTCTGTCTCTGCTGGAATCTCCCATGCATCTGCCCTAGAACACACAGAGGCACCTGCTCTCAAGACCCTCAACCTTTTTAATTTTTCCTGTTTGGATACCTTTTGTCCCTCCTCTGACTGAGGTACCACCCTCACTGGGTGTCATTCATGCTGGGTGCAGTTTCAGTTGATGTCTTCGTTTGAAGGCTGGCCCAGGATGGTTCATGCTGCTGCCAAGACTCTGCCCTGTGAGTGCCACAGGCTGAGATCCTGTGAGGCTCAAGAGAAAGCTGCTACAGTGGCTAGTGAGAATTAGTGGTCCAGCTTCAATCCCCCTAAAAAATATTTACACTGTATCCCTCCCAACTACACCCAGGGTCTGAATCCAGGGTCTGAAATGATGCCTTTTATGTCCCTGTGACTCCCGAGAAACTCAAGCCCAGCCACAGGACAGGCTGACCAAGGCGTTGAGGGATCATAGAGCTCTCTGGATGTTTAGGAGCAGAAGCTGGAGATGCCCCTTCCCACGATGTCCATGTGCTAGAGCTGGTTACAAATGACAGAGGAAAGCAGGGCTGGAGGAATCTGTCACAGCAAAACTGCTGCTGTGTCATTAAAGCCTCACACACATGGGGATTGTTGGTGTCATCAACTGCAGCCCCAGCGGAGCTCCAGGGAGCTCAGCCCAGCACGGGACTGATGGTGGTGATCTCAGGGGAACACAGGTTTTCCAGAGGGCTTTGAGTGTCCCCAGGCACTTCAAACAGCAGAACAGTGTGTGGTGCTGCTTGAAAACTGGTGACAAAGGGACAAAATGCCACGAGGGATTAACAGACAGAGGGGAGGCCAAGGAGAAGCCTTGGTCAGAGCAGTCAGGACACCTTTCCGACATGGCCAGCTGGAGGAAGAGAAATTTAACCAGGATATGGGGGGTATGGAAGAGGCAGGACTGTGGAAAGCCCTGTGCTGCTGGCTTGAGTGATGGGAGCTTGTGCCCACTGAGAGGTATTTTTGTAACAGAAAGGAAAACACACAGAACTAACATTTCTTCCCTTCTTTGGACGGTAGGAATGTTTTAATTGAGAAATTTGTTTTAATTACATTAGGTGATATCACAGTCTATTTTACAAGTTCAAGGTAAGAGGATGTGTGGACCAGTTACACAGAAATCCAGCAAAAGGATAAAAACCTACAACATGAGAAAAATGAAAAGGTTAACTTAATCCCAAAAGAAAAGCATTGAGAGTTTTGTGTGAGTGGAAATGGGAGATTATACCAGGGTCCAGAAAAGTAGAAAGGATGAGACTAACATAATTTACAGTATTGGTTCTGCATGACCATCGTTTGCCTGTGTTCAGAGACAGCCTCTCTTCCCCATCTCTGAGCAGATGGCCCCGTCTCTGAGGGTTTGGTCTGGTCTTGTCAGAGGAGAAAGCAAAATAACTGATGGGCAAAGGTCACAACCCACGTTGAGCTGGTCCCCAGGGTCACCGCCTACAGGAGTGTCTTCCACTGGATAGTCAGGGGGTTCTGCACCAAGAACTGCATGGAGGAAAACTAAAACATCTCCAAAAAGCCCCATCTCAAACGTAGAAAAGTCTCACTCTGGAAGTGCTTACGAGAAGATCGTCATCATAGAATTTGGTTTCTATAATAACATTACCACTGTGGGAGGAAAGGAGGAGAAAGGAGAGGTGTTAGAAGGACACACAGACAGTGGACAACAGCTGTTCCTCTCCACGTTCCCACACGCCTGGGCTCACACCTTACCCACCCCACAACAGTGCAGCGAGCACCGTGTCCTGGGTCAGTCAGGACTGAAGGATCTCCCAAGCACATTCCTATGTGGAATGTTCCCTCCATCCATCCCTCCCCTGTCATCCCCTCTCTGGGCACAGTACTGCTCAGGCTGCAGAGTGCTCAGACAGCAAACTTCTGCTCACTCCTGTTGCTAAAAATAAACTAGCAGTCCCAGCACCTTCAAGGCCCCTCTCTCCTGCAGGAATTGTGGAAACCAATCGGAATTCTTTTTTTATTCCCTATCTCTGTCCTCTAGTGCTGAGCAAGCTACATCACCCAATTTAACATGTCATTTCCCTCAAGAAGTGCTTAAATACAAACATGCAAGCATATTTTATACAAACTGCAGTGGAAATGTGGATTTGGGTGTGACAGAAACTCTGAGGATTTAACTTGCTGACTTTGGAGACTTTGGTAGACAAAAGTAAGAACTTTTGAGACCATTACAACACCTGGACACCTGAGCAGTGTGATCTGACCATGTCTAAATAACCTGGCTCTTGAACACCAAAGCAGCAGCTCCACCTCTACTGTGGCTCTTGGTATAACACTGGGAAAGCTGCACCTGCTGAGTGTAAGGATTTTGCTGTGGTATGGATCGTGTTGGAACTCAAATGTCAGGGAATGTTCTCAATCTGATAGTCAGTCATCCTGGGAACTCTCGGTGCAGTGCCTTGATTAGCACCAAGTATCACATCTCCACTGTCTCCTGCTATGGGAACACTGAGAGAAACATGAGGTCTTTGGGAATACCAGAAAGTGAGGGGTTCTCCAAGTCCTGGCAGCTGAAAAAGGCTGATTTCTTAGGGCCACAAATTTCCCTTTGGATTTCTTTGGGCTGGGGGTTCTAGTGAAAAGCCTCAAAAATTACTTTAGGACACCTCCATTGAACAGAAGAGAGATCTTGGCTGCCCACTACAAGTGGACATACTTCAGGGAAAGAATGGGACATGGGAAAATCCTCAAGGTCACTTGAGAACTGGACTCTCTTGATTCCCAGTCCTGAGGATGTCTTGATTTCCTGAGATGATCAAAACCAACTTGTCAGGTGTGCTTGTTTCTTTATTCTGACTCCCAAATCTGGCTCCTCCTGTACCGACTGACAGCCACCAGCTCTGGGAGCTGAGGTGTGCAGCACCTCTGAGGTTCTGAGCAGGCTGTGCCAGGAGCACTGTTGGAACACTGATGCTCCCCTGAGTCCACCCTCTCTTTGGAATGTGCTGGGAGTGGAAATCAGTGATGGTAGTTCCCATCCCGATGCCTTCTCTATGCAACTGGCTTTCCTCCAGACAGGGAGCCAGAGGGAAAATGCTGGAGAGGGAGGTCCTCCAGAGGACACAGTGACCTTGCAGTGAGCCTGCTGCTCCCAGTCTGCCTCTTGTTGGCAGCGGGATTCCCAAACCCTTCTGTCTGTGCTGGCAGCGTGCTCCCTGTGTGCCTGCCAGCACCCATCTAGCACTGCAGAGAGGGTGGTTACCCTTCCCAGAGGCCTCCCTCCAGGAGCCTTTTCCATCATCCCACCCAGGCTGGAGCCTTGCTGCTCACACTCAGGGCAATGCCCAGCATGTGTTCCTGTGACACATCCGAGGGATCACTGACCTGCTCAGGAGTCCTTGTGTGAAGAGCAGCCAGGAGCAGACCTTCCTGAGGAAGGTGTGTGAATCTTACTACAGGTGCCTGTAAAATGACTGTTTCCTACCTGTTAAGGGTATTTTACCCCCAGACAGAACTCCGTGTGACTAAATGCCTGGTGTATAAGCCAATTTAGAGACACAAAGCTCAGCAGAATGGTACAGTGATGAAACGAATACTAGAGGAGCTACTACAGCTGATATATTGCACAAATAAAACCATCTTGGACAAGAGTCAGTGATCAATAGCTGACTTGAAAATGGCCCAGACATATGCTGGGTTATTTTTAACCCTGGATGTAAGGGGTATTAAGCTGGAAAACATTTTGAAATCCTTTCATGGTTCCCCTTTCAAAAAAATTAAGCAACTCTAAAAAAGGATCAGTTCCACTTTCTCCAAACCTTTACTACTATATTAATGCAAATTGGACCTATGGGAAGGAAGGTAATGAGGTTAGCTTAGCCTCTTTTATCTCTCAACAACTAACAGTCGTGAGGTGATTCAGAGTTGGTAGCAGTTCCCTCTCCTCGTTCCCACTGTGGCCCCCAAGGAAATGCCACACACTGCTTTTGCTTTGCCTGCTCTCAGATTCTGCAAGGCCAAGGCACTCACGTTAAAACATTAGCTGGCATCATCTGTGATTCAGGTGCTGCCTCTATCAAGGACTGCCAAGTGTTTGTGGAGTTAGGAATCACAAAACCGAATTCAAAGAACCATTCTGCAAAGTAAAAAGAAGATCCAGAGGCATTTGAGAGACGATAAAATCCACAAATGGTCCTTTTGCTTTTCATCCAACAGGCTGGGGAACTCCCTAAACTGTCCTGCTGTGCTGCCAACATTTTACATTTAAATTACTTTGTACAGTTTAAGCTGCACTGAACCCTGCCCTCCTCTTAGAGCAGATACTCCCTTTCTAGAATAGCTGATGGTACTGATTAGGTCACACCACTTCCTTAGCATTCAGTGGAAATTTCATCACACCTAATTGGGAATAGGGAAACCACACTCCTCCCCTTGCAGACATCCCTCCGATCCAGTTGAGATTAAGTGTGCAACTGGTTGCCCAGAAGACACAGGGATCAGTGTTTTATCTGCCCCTCCTCCAGCCCAGATTAAGAGTCAGCAGGGTCAGATGTGGAGTCAGACGTGGAGTCAGAGGCAAAAAAAGGTGGTGGCACTGCCTTAGCCCAGGTAAACCAGAGGCTCCAGCCTGGCAGTGGCCAGCATTCTGAGGAAGAGGCAGGAATTCCAGTAATAGGGGACTCTGAAATAACCTGTTTCCTTGCCTCAGGCAGCTTGTGGTGGATTTATGCCCTCAGGCATGATTACCCAGCTTTTTTGTTTACATAACAAAGTGTTAACACACTTATGAAAAGCAATCCCTAATACTGTGGCCCATTAGTCCTGACAAGATGAGTGCTTCAGTCTACTCTGAAAAATTAAAATCACCATGTCCAACCCATTTTAGTTTCTCTAATCCCCACCACACTGGGTCAGTCCCTGTGCTGCAGCACACAGAGCACATCCATACCTTCTAGACACTGCCCTTTGAAATAAACTTTCTGTTCCAGTCGGAATTTTTCCATTTGTTCTGCTGAGGAAAAGTTTAACTCCCGAGACACTGCTTTGCATTTCAGGATTTTTTTAGGAACTCGAGCTGTGAAACAGATAAAGAAGCATTATTTGGACACAATAAAACAAACCCAGCTGCTGCAGGTACTATTTTTCTGCACTTTGAAATAATGATTAGTGCTAGTACAAGATCATAGCAGCAGGAGAAATGCAAACACAAAGGACTTTGTTTTTACATTTGCAAGAGTGAAATCCAAGATGCAAACAGGTTAATACCTTGCCCAGAGCCAGGAATTTTAAACTTGGGACAGAACCAGGGATACAACACTGATCTCTCAGTCTCCTGGTTCAGTTGTTTGTTACTAAATCCCATAATTTTTCAAGTTGAAATATGAGATGCAACTTAAATTTTTACTTTAGGAAGTGTGTTGAAGATCACAGGCAGCCAAAGGGCTGCTTAGCACACCAAACCTGTGAGCCCTTCCCACTTTTCCTTCCCTTTCACACTGTGCATCCCCAGAGAACCACAAAGGGGTGTTTCTCAGCCCAGCAGCACTTCCTGAGCCACCTCAGAGCTCTGGGAAGTTGTCCTGTAGAAGTACACAAAATGCCTGTTCCTGACACATTGAGACCTACTCAGGCTGTAAAGCTGGGACCACACTAGAGAGTTTAAGAGAGCAATTTGGCAATCCAGGTTTCTGGGCCCTTGCAGTGGGTGAGACACCAAGTGGCAAACTGTACCTTGTAGATATTTCACAAAATTATTTTCTTGTAGAGGTGGAGGAGTAAGAGAAGGGACAGCTTGGGAGCACTGATTAATATGCTAAAAGGTCCTAATCAGGAGAATATGGTGGAGAGTCAATATAGTAAAAACCTCCCAAGCCTGTCGTGTTTCAGTGGTGTGATTGTGCATAATCCTTCCTGCATATTAGAGAATGTTTCACGTAAATTTATTAGAAATAAAGAGGGGAGGGAATACAGCTGGCATGTGCTTTATGAGCCAAACTGTTCCTAAATGGAAAACATATAAAAACATCCATGAAGAGAGAGCAGGCTGGTGTTTAATAAAAAGAAGAGTCTACCAAACCCCAGGCAAATCCATCTAACGTAGAGCAGTTTAATGGAGTAGGACCTTGATATGAAACCAATCTCAAGAGCTGGAGGGTTAGGGAATGTAAGGCAGCATCCTATCCCATGGAGAAGCACACAGCCCACAGTTGGTTAGAAAAAAAAAAAAGAAAAAAGAAGAAATTAAAAGTGTAAGGGAAGAGTGTTAAATGTAAAAGCTCTCTAATTATTTTTAGGGTTCTTTTTTTTCAGCATAGAAATCTGCATGGCACCAGCCTTTACTCACAAGTACAGACTACAGTCTGTTATGATAAATGTCCTTCTGCAGTTTAGTGCAAAATGGCTCATTAAAACTATTCTGCAATTTAGTAATTACATTTCTTTCATCCCCAAGACAGATTGCTGAGTGTGTCTGCTTTAATATTGTAAAACTACAAAATAAAGGATTACTTTGAATACAAGTAGCACTGTGTAGTCTTTAAATAACTTATTTAAGAGATTTTAATTTATATTTATACCATTAAGCAGAAAATTTAACTGAAATTATTTACTTAAAACTCATTTTACTTTTATTTCTCCTTTTTTCTATTAAAAAGACAGGAAAGAAAGAAGTTTGATTCTCATCAGTTAGGTCCATTTTAAGACATGCTGGAATACAGGTAAGCATAGACTTAATCCTAAATTTACTACTGCTTTTGGTTAACTTGAGGATATTCTACACCTGCACATTTATTTAAGCACTTACACAGCTAACATACATTTAGTCAGATGCTTTATGCTGATTAGATTAGAAATGATACATTTCTTATTTATCAAGCAAGTCATTTTGGGTCCAACTGTACTTAGTTAGAAACTGCAATTCAATTAAAATATCCATATCATTATGTTTCCATATAGTTTAATAAAGCTACCTTAAATATTGAGACATGAGAAAGCAAGCTATCTTAGCCAAACTGATTTTACATTTCAGACTACAACTTTGCTTAAACCATGAAAGGACTATTTGTATTTCACGAATGGAAGCTGGCTGTGGCGACTGGGAACAACACGGGATTCTGTAAGTGCTACACCTCAGCAGCTTACTCCAAGATCTGCTTGCATATTGGAAGAAACTAAACTTCACAGATTTGCATCTCCCAAATTGCCTCCCAGTTTTGAATGCCCTGTCACTGAATTGAGTTGACGGGAAAAGCTCCTGCTGTCAAAAGCTGGTTTAGATGATTAATTCCAGTTTCAGGTGCTCAGGCAGTGATTTTCACTACTTAAGGCAGCTTAATGTTAAGGCTTCAGCAGCAATCCAATACCACATTAATATTGTTTTTATTTCATCTAAGTGGTAATAGTAAGTTAAGGCAGTAATACAGTATCATGAGTTGAAACTTAAGAGTTCATTTTATAAAGAAATCTGTACTTAAATCAAATAGAAGTCATACTTAAAAAGAAAATAGAAGTTCTGTTTAAAGGAAATACATTTTATTCACTCTGCTATATATTTGGTTCTTTGTTTGCTGTGTTTAGCCTGTGATTTGTCCTGAATAGCCACAAAACATACACGCACAAAAGTACTATATAATGACTTTAAGACACACATGGCCTTCATTTTAAAACAATTATTCTGACTGCCCTCATTGGTTCTGTTGCAGGACTGTACCAGAACTGCATTTCCTCGCACCTTCTTTTAACTCACAGTCAGATTATCCCCCTTTGCTGGATGCCTCTCGCCTTTCTCAGCCTATTTATTGAACATAACCTATCCACCTCAGCTTTCTTTTCTTGCTAAGCCATACAAGAATGGCTTCTTTCCTCTGCTCTCCAAAGGACGACTATCCTCCCATCCATAATATTTTCAGTGGCTTCTCCTAATAGCTCTCCTCTGCATCTGTTACAGGTTGCAGTCATCCATCTTCTAGATGGATGAGTGAACTGCACACCAGATAAGGTCTAAACAATTCCTTGTACAATGGGCATTAATCTCAGGCCAGAGTATGTTTTAATTAATTCCCCAGCCTCCTCTGATGGAGATGAGGGTTCCTTTTTAATATGTGAGGAAAATCTGAGACACAGTGAGGTGATATGACTGGCCCAAAGATGACATCTGTCCTTCAGAGTAGGGGTATGTTTATACCTCAGGTGACCCAGAAATGCAGCACCACCCAGCCCCAAGATGCACAATAAAGTCACACAGTACCTTCATGCTCCACTCCAGGTACAGACAGATCTTCTGTTCCTTGCCAGAGGATTTTCCCTGTTTCTGCATCCCGAAGGTTCATCCAATTTCTGATTGGGAAGCAAATAAGGAAAACAAGCCATCTACACCCCTAAATGCTGCGTGCAGTATTCTTGGCTAAGCTCTGAAATAGGCTACTCCAGCTGAGTTTCAATCTCATTTTCCGATTCTCAGGAGGCCAAGGAAAAGAGATGCTTTTTCCTAGAAAACAAATGAACAAACCAACCCCTGACCAGAATGAATTCAACAAGAGTTGTATAGCCACAGATTTAGTTTTCACTCCAGACTGAAGCTTGTTAATCTCATTTATCATTTTCCGTTGCTTCTAGAGGATAAAGGCAGTGCCACTGAGCTGCAGAGAAGCAAGAGCATTGCTAACAATAACAGATAATTCTACACAAACAATTGTTGTTCTCCAGCATTTGAAAAATGCTAGAAAAAGGAGTGCTTCCTACAAAACGTTATAAAAAGAGTAACATCCAATCAAGCTCGTTTTCTTAGCCTACAAAATATTAATATCACAGGTTGTTCTATTGTCATTGACCTTGTAACTGCCACTCATGGGAATTCTTCAGCTGCTGAGAGCTAAGCAGAGAGAGATCTTCTCTTTTCACTCTCAGCAAGTGAGGCTGTGCCAGCTGTCAAAAATCTCAAATCAGTGAGTTAGTCATTAAAGTTACAGGCAAGTAGGAAATACTCTCGTATTTCCAAAGGGACAATTAACAATGATCTTAAGCACACTTTTGAAAAGTGTTTCCCATAGGATAATTCAGACATCAACACCTCAGAACAAGGATCCTGCATGCCTGCCTGATGCCATCCTGAATGGGGACAGACCCATCCTTAAGCCTCCTGCCCTCCTGCTCCACAGCTCACCAGGGAGGCTCCGGGGATTCACCAGTGTAAACACCAGAGACTGACCGGAGTAGGATCTCTGAGATGAGCCCACACAAACCAGCACCTTTCCAGGAGTTCCCTTGGGCTGGTTTATGGCAGCACACCCCTCGTACTCAGTACTTCCTGGACCAACTGCTCAAGGGACTGAGTGGGGAGGCAGAGAAGCAGCAGAGGGACAATATGGACCTTGACGTGGGTATAAATAGGAGCTGTCAGAAATTTGCATGTTGAACTCATCCTCTAACACACACAGTTTCCAGGCAGACAAACTCGTCACACTGATCACATTTTTCCAGAGCTCCTGGGAAGAAACAGATGCTTTAGCAAATTTTGCATTACAGGGCAACATTTGTTTTAAAATTACATGTGTGGAGGAAGGAAGGGAAAATGGTCGCTTCACACAGATGTGAAGATTCTTTCCCTTCCTGAGGGCTGGCCAGACTTTCCACGTCCCACTGAAAGGACAGGAGGGAATGTGTGCACAGGGTCTGTTTACACACAACTTAGCAACAACTTGGAGCATGGGAAGAGGGAGCGTGGGGCAGCCTGCTCATGTCCTTCTAGGCCTGTTCTAAAACACATAACACTTTCTGGGATTAAGGCAAAAATGAAAGGGGGAGAAGACAAAAAGCATCATCCTCCATATCCTGGCAGAAAGCTGGAAAGTGGAGCTCTCTCCCCAGCTAGCAACCCAAGGGAGATGGGGGCTGGCACGCAAGTCAGAGAGAGAAAATGAGTAGCAGAATGGCAAGAAGAACCTGCAGCAGGGCCGGGCACTTCACATGATGCTGGCTGGAAAACCCAAAGTCCTCAGCCAACACAACCTGCAGGATGGAACTGTCCCAACCATAATTTAAAATGTCCAAAAAAATCCACCATTTTTTCCATACATCTTCCCGTGGACAAACATACAAACTAGCCAGGGTGAAACTATTTGCATAGAAAGCAGTGTGCCATCTATCAAATGCCATGTACGAGGGGAAAATAACAAATGAGACAATGTGAGCATCTCCCTGACAAACTCGTTTATCTTCACGACACTCCGTGATGCAAACACTCTTCACTATCAGCTGTACAGTAATTTAGCAAATTGGGCACTTGAGTATCAAAAACCTGCTACCTCTAAAAAATGATCCTCACAAGTATATACTTGAATTTGTTCACTATCAATACCAGTGGGAGTTATGAGCTCACAGGTTGGGCCATTGGCCGTGTAGTGCCAAACTGGGCAGCAGACAAGTTCCTGTGAGCTGGAGATGAAGCACTAACCAGAACGGCAAACCCAGCTCTGCACAGGAACTGATCCAGCCTCCCAATTGCTGTATCAGTACTCTAACTAATGGACTATTCCTTTTTCCTTGACGTGAATTGCCTTGCCTTCCTGTCCCTCTTCCCTTATCAATTTTTGGAGCACCCTGAAATCACATTTACCATTTTCAAAAGTATTATATTAGGAGTGCCCTTGAGAGAGAAGTAGCCTGACAGCTTAATTATTATCCTTTCTTGAAATCCACAGTTATAAAGTGTTAGTGACCTACTATTTCTGGAGAGAGAAAACACTACTGTAGACTGCTGACCTCTGTCACTTCTCCCTATCAGGATTTGACTCTCAGTCCAGACCAAGAAAGGTGATACAACTTACGCTGCCATACTGAACAATGCTAGACATGTTAACATTCAGGGTGTTAGACTTCCATAAAGTGCTTTCTGGCTTTATTTTGTATTGATGTTCCACTGTAAAAAGTAAATCCATGCAGGACAGCCCACCCCATGCTTTGTATTCTGTCAAATTAAAGATGAAGAGTAAATAAAAAGCTCAAGGCTATACCCTCCTGATGAGAGCCTGCCTTATGCATGCAGCAATGCGTGCCACAGTTCCTAGAAAATATCTTGTATTGAAACAATCTGAATAGGGCCAACCTGTGTAAATTCCACATCAAATGAATACAGGTTTGGTGTCAGCCAAAGGCTTTCTGGCCTAGTCAGGTGCATGTGATGGTTCAGGATGTGCTTTTCCAACTTCTGCAAATGAAAAAAATGAAATCAACCTACTAATCAGAGTGTATACACAAAACTGAAACATGTGGATCCAGACATATTTTAAGGGATCAGAATACTCGAGCCAGTTAACAAGTTTTTTTTCCCAGTAACTGAGCTTTATTAAAAGGGAAGAACAAATCATTAGGTGTTAAAAGCACACACACACAATCTTCTTCTATTGGAAAAAACCACTTCGTGTACAAGAGGTTAATTCTTTAAAAAAAAAAAAAATCTATGTTTAAAAAGACACAGGTATCTGAAAAAAATCCTAAGTCAAAACTGAGATAATTTATAAAACTTAACTGTAATGGGATTAAAAAGAGGCAGAACCCATCACAAGTGATTTCTTGACAAGGGAATACCTGACAAAGCAGCAGCTGTACTGCTTACCTAGTTAGCAGCTTATCACACTATTTCTGTCATCTTGGATAGAAAGGCTGCTACTAGGACATACCCCCGAGTGAGGAAAATGGAGATCTTGAACCAAACCCACACACACTGTTATCTTCTAATGTGTTTAATTGGTTTAAGATTCTTCCACCTCAGCATGAGAGATATTGTTACTAAAAATAAAGAGTGCTCCATTCCTGAGCAGCACTGGAGATCTGCAGGCAGGATGAAGAGGGCATTTTAAGCATTGTTGAAAAGGAGAAAGTAAATTAATATTGGTTTAATACAATTACTCTTTTTGAAGAGGCTCATGTCAAGCCACCTGGCAGGCGTAGCTAAGAAGAGCAAGTAGAAAGCCAGGCAGTTACAGCTTTGTTAGTATATGGGGGGGGGAAAGGAAGGACAATAGAGTACTTCTAATTCAGTTTATCACTCTCAGTCACAAGAACACTCTTACACTATTAAATTTTCATTCACCTGGATTTTGGTGGTTTTGGTGGTTATTTTGGAAACAATGTCTGATTTAAGACTCAATAGATCAAATGCTCTTCAATCCTGAAGGCAAGAAAGGATTAGGCAGAACAGCAGAAGGAAGGGTGTTCTGTTGATCTATTTATATTCCACCACCTATTGGGTCAGCAAAGTCTTACATAAAAGCTTTGTAGTAGCTGGAATTCGACTTGCTTTATATACACGACATGAATTAGCTTCCTCACAGACCTCCTTTGCTTAGCCTGATGAAGGGAAGTGGTTTGTGCTTTTCTAAATCCAAATTTTGCTGTCTTGAATACCTCTGATGTCAGAACAGAAATTCTTTCTTTTTTGTATCTGTCACAGAGATCACTTTGTTCAAACAAATCAAAATGTACATCCTTATCTTTTAGTGCTTTAGCATTGCAAAAGATTCCCCTGTATTACCACACTTGTAATTAAGAATAACCTTGAAGGAAGAAAGAGTACAAACAAAAGTAATCACTGAAATAGTATAAAGTTAAAAGAAGTTTTGCCTCAATATCCTTGACTGTTACTGATATGGTGTAATGTTTAGCACTTCTTGAATATCTCAGGCTGCAGCAAACAGTAGGTGTCATTTCTTTTGTTAAAATGATCCATGTTTCATTTTATTCCTTGCTGTCTACACTGTTCTAAAACCTTAGGAACTGCTGCACTCTTATCACTCATAATAAAAGTAAGCCTAATGTTCATAACTCCTCCCAGAAAGAAGGTCTTTCATGATCTTTGCCAGCTTTTTTTTTTTTCCCCCAAATGAAATGCAACATTAAGAGACTTGTCCTATGGGACAAATGACAGAAAGAAAGTGGAGCTGAAAGCCCTGACCAATTCAGACTTACATCTCTGCTGAAGACCCAAAAAAGCCTCTGACCTGGACTGATCAACTTTCACTCCTGATTTTACACTGCCGGTCATGAAAAGCAGACACAACCGGGCGGTCATGACATGGGTGAGCAGGTAAGTAAAGAGCAACCTTCAGGGGTCATATTTATATCAGACATATTTTCCCAAAGGAATATTTGCATCTCAGTTGTTTAAATCCAGTCTGAGGAGTAAGGACCAACATAAATTACCCAAAATAACTACCAAACTACAGGATTACTAAGTAGACCACCCAAATGGCCTTATGCTTCTCTTCCACTCATGCCATTCATCCTCTAATCTTTCCAATCTCTAATCTCACTTTTTATTACAACTCCCAAATCCCTCTTCCACAGAACTCCTAATTGTGTGCTTGAATTTAAGCATATGCACAGACATTTTGCTCGATCAGGCTCTTGAATTCACTCTGTTCACACTCAAGAGAAATGCTGCTGTTTGGTGTTTAATAAGCCACAAGCACACATGCTGGCAGTGTGTTAAGAGAAAAGGAAACTGTCCTCCCAGCCCAAGCACGAAATTCAGTGCAAAATCCTATCTACTGAATGAGCATCCATTCATTCTGTGTAGTAACAGAAATACCAAAGCAAACACTCCAACTGGAAGCTATTCCTCAAACATTACTGGAGCCTTTGGGTATAGCACTGTCAACTTTCCCTGCTTTCAGACAGCAGCACACTCTCTTGAGTTCCAGATTAGACAGAAAACATGCTATGACAGCTCTTACAAAAGCAGGGCTTTTAAAAAAACTCCTCTATTATAAACCAACTTTCCTGGAGTGATGCACAAGATATGGGTTACTGTGCTTCTCCAAATGATGGGAGGTGCTGGGGACAGGAAAGGTGCTCTATTAAATCCTCAAATGGAAGGAAGCCAATTATCCCTTCAAAGCACTCCTGACACTCCTGTACTTGCTGTAAAAGAGCCTGCTTTTAAAGTCTCCTGCACAGAACAAATTGCTGTGCAACAGAAGCCAGGGAGATCCACAGATTAATGCAAACCACATGACAAAATGCAGCAAAAATCCTCAGCAACCAACAAAGTCATTTCACAGCAAATTATGTAATCAGAAGGATATATTTAACAGCTACAGCATCACAGCAAAAAGATCAACACAATATCATACACTTGTATACTTCGAACTTCCCTTTATACTTTCTGCCTTACACCTTTGTGTGCAGATGTGTCTACACAGATCTGGTATCACCACAACACATTTTCAGCTGACATCCATCAGACAGTCCTGGATAAGGCTGCTCTTGGCCCATATTTGGAAAGACAGTCAACAAGTTACTGCATACCATGTCAATCTTACCTTAACTGTAATAGAAAATGATGCTATTCACTATTTTCATCAAAATGAACAGTTAATACACTATTCTATAGCATCCTGGTGACATCAGGTAACAAAATAAGGCACAGAGTTTGCTTTAAGTTAGTTTACATTTAATTTTCACTGTTGTCAGTTAACTGTCTGTAAATATTCAGAGCAAAATATCTCAAAATCTTACATATTTAAACCAGAATTGGTGACAGCTATAGTAGTCTTAACAAAAGCAGGTACTTTTTGTAAAAATCAATAAAGATGGAGAGCTCCTAGAATCTGGAAGACGTGTCTGGCATGGGCAGGCAGGGTGGGAGAATGTGTTTTGCAATACTGCAAACTAAGCCAGGCTTCCATTTCACCAACTTCTCCTCTCTTCCTCAAACGAAAGGAGCAAGAAACAAATGGATGTACATTTTGAAGGAAGGAGTTACAGACCTAATGTCCATAACTGTAGATGAAGCTAAGGGTCATCAGGAGGGGAAAATGTAAAAAAAGAATAAATTACAGTAGTTTGCAAACAGTTGAACAAGGGATGTAGACACTATTGCTTCAAGGCTTATATCTCTGTCCAGATGAGTCTAGTGTTGTAAAAGCTTAACTCTTAGAAATTCCAGCAATTTTTGTCACTGCTGAGTATTAGGAACCAATTTAGGCATTTGCAAGCAACCTTTGATTTCTTCAGACAAAAGCAACATGTGACACTCCTGAACAGCTCCTGCCTGCAGCAGATGAGGAAATTGCCCTGTTACCCTGACATCCAGCAAAGGCCACAAGACAAGGCTTCCAGAGCACATGCCAGGCACTTCTCTGGGAACTAAGCTCAACTCAAAAAGACTAACCACTTCTAAGCTCTAAAAAAACCCCACAAACCCTAAGATTTGAGATACCTAACAACAAAATTTAAAGTAAATCCCAAAACGCACTTGTGGTACAATGAATACAACATTGAAGTGGGAATAAGCTCCAAATCAAATCTACACACAAATCACTGGCTTATGGGATGGGTTCCTGTCAGGGGGAGCAAACTGATCCGTGCCAGATCTGTGGAAGTGCTTTGTTTGCTACCATTAGAAAATGCTTTGTTTCCTCTAGAAATAGATGTTAAAATGGTTTCTAGAACCATTTTGTGCCAAATAGTGCCAAATAAAAGCAAGCTGAAGCAATGTAGTGGTTTTATGCTGCTTTCTGCTGCCTGTGTTTTTTAGGCTTTTCTTTGGCTTCTCTGAATAGCCTTGACAGAATTCCTTTATACCAATGCCTTAGCAGGAAAGCAACATAAGATTGCATCTGGAGATTGGTTTACAACCTAGGTAGTAAAACAATCAATAACTTAGAAAAACTCATCATTGCTTGCAGGACCATCTCAGAACCGTGAATTGCACAGAGAAAATGATATTCTCTTTTCCAAAGCAATAACAGCCAGCTCCTCCCTGTCTCCCCAGCATTTTTAAATGGATCTCAAAAATTAGCATGTTAGAAAAGCCTGAGCTCATGCTAAGAGCCCTTTGAATATTAACATAATTAATGTCATCAGTAATACTCTGAGTCTGCAGTAACAGCAGGTGAATCAATGGGAATGATGTATTCATCCAGGAAAAGAATGTGACCTTTAAAATCCATAGGGCTTTATCAGAACACAATTTTAAAGTGGGTTGCCTGTAGCTCAGTGGAAAGAACAAAACTAAATCTAACTAAGGAGAAAGCTAATAGACACAGCACATATACAAGAGAAACTGAAAATACAGTTGAAACATAACCCACTGGAACCTCCTTATAGAAGATGCCTCATCTGTATCAAAAGGTGAGACAGGTTACAGGACAGCTTGAGGAGCCACATCCAGAATGCTTAAAATTAAGTTAAATTCTTTAACCCCCCAAACCAATTTGGAATAAGTTTGTCCACTTTTTAATTTTAGCACATCAATTTTCCTCTCTGCAAGTGAATGCTGAAAGTGGTTCAGCGATTGAAACAATTTTGTCTTAACTACTTTGGAACATTCAATCACTTAATCACAGATGAACTATTATGGTAAAATTTCAAGGTTCTCAGCAAAAAGTGAACTAGAGGGATTTTCAGGGAAATAATCTAGGGGTTCTGGTGAATAACTTCATTTTCATAGATAAGGTTGCAACCAGAAACCCTCAGAGGAATTTACCTCCCTGTAAATTGTTATGGCCTATTGTTCTTTAACAGAGTTGAAATGCAGGATGTCACAACAGTCATGTCACAAAATTAGTTTTAATGGAATTAGGTATTTTAAACCTTGATATGCCTCTTTATTTTATACAATTATTCAGTTGTTTTAAAATATGCATTATATTGGCTTGCTTATAGAAGAAAGCTTGGCTTCATCTCATGTCATTTTTGCAACACTGGAGTACTGGATTTTTTTTTTACATGTCTAAAAGGATCCTCACACTTCCCCATACTGACAGGGCACAGACCTGAGCAGAGGAACAAAGACTTCTTTGATCAAATTTTTAAATGGGATAAACATGGCTGCTTAGCTGGCATTTTCATATAGTTTCACTTGAATGACCTGTAGCCTTGTGTGAAAAGTGGAGAAAAAGCAAACCTAAAAGGCTCTAAAGAGGCAGTTTTATCAGCACTGCTTGGGGCCAGTCGATGCCTTTGTTCCTCGAAGGCCTCTGCAATAATTTCTCTATTGAGCAAAGTGATGTTTATTGAGAATGGCAAAGCTGAGCATCAGCAGGTCCCCCCGCTGTTCCGTTTATCCATCCTCTGAACTCCAAGCAATATTTCGGGCTGAAAGTGTCCCCCTGGTAAAATAAGCAACTGACAACACAAAAAGCCTCAATGACTTCCAGCTGCCACTGGTTATCTTGTGACTACGTGCTTTTTTCCCCATTAATGTTTAATTTCTTTTTTCTCTCCTTCACTTCACGTCTCTCCTCACAGAGCTCTCTAGCACACCAGCCTACTGAGCTCCAAAGACTACTTCTGATAATCCACTGATTTATCAGTTCAATGTATTTTAGAATAATATGTAATTTATAAGAAGTATTACTATATCATGTACTTCTAAGCACAGATCTGCAGATTGGAAATTGATGAGAGATTTGGCTTTTGCATGAACTGTGCTACCCGTTTGCACAGCTTCACACTGTCACTGTCATCTGCCTTGGGCTACCCCAGACAGGAGGCAAACCCATCAATTAACTAGAGACAGGATGTCCCACTGAATAAGCAATACACTACAGCTCAGTGATTAATAACTTAAACCATTCCTAGCATTACACTGTGCTTCAAAAACTTCAAATCGTGTTCCCAAAGTAGCTTTTTAATAACTGCCCATGGTAGACACTGGGAAATAAGCATGAAGACTTGCCCACAGCCACACAATGAATCAGTAAGAGAAAAGGAAAGATGTCTCAGGAGGTGTTTGGCTTCAAGACTTGTGCTTCAACAGACAAACTGCCTCTCCCTTTAAGCAGCCAGGAACTGTGCTCCCTGGCTGATGGAAACTCTTACTGTATCTTGGAGTGACTGCAGAAGCACAGATTGCTGCAATCATGCTGTGGGGTGGGTGCCAGTGGTTCCCTTCACTCTGTGTTTCTTTTGCTTTTGGTGGTTTCTCAGTCACCTTGTCTCAAAAGCAGGGTGATTCTGAATCACTGCCAAGCATTACTAATGGAAGTGGGGAGCAGGAAGGAAATAATGAGGACTGCTTGCAGAATTAGAAGGACTTTTTAGTGTCTAAAATGGTGTTTTAAAGCAGGACAGCAAAATGGCTGTATTAGCTCTGACAATAGAAGCAAAATGGTTCTAAGCTAGAAAAATGTTTAAACCTCTGAAACTTATCAATAATATTCTTGTTCTTTAAGACAACATAAAACCACCAAAACTATAAAATAGGAAAGTCATGGGGGAAAATACCACATTTATTCCTGTCTTGGTTCATACTAATTCAACCAGAGTTCCTGTGAAAATGCTTCATTCCCTCTTCCTTTTCAAGTCTGGACACTCAAGTACATTTTGAGCTCAAAGTGCTTCAATGAAGTCCATGTATGGGTCGCACTTAATAACACAGGTTGTTTCTTTGCCCATTTAAAGCAAGTAGCCACCTTAGTTAAAAAATCTCCACCTCTTGAAAAATCAGTGATGCCCCTGACACAAGGTTTCTAACATCCTCTAATATACACGTTTTCCTTCCACAGCATTTCACTGGGTGTGAAGGGGAGCCCAGTGAGTGAGTGGAAACACAGAATACATTTCACGTGTTCAAACTGTCCTCAAAATTGCCAGCTCTGGGAACTGCAGCAATAATTTTGCAAAAGGCAGTCAGCAGTAAATCTGAAAGGACAAAGTCTTGGGACAAATGCTACGGCTGCTCACTGCTGGCAGGGACAGGCAAGCTCCATTTGTACAAAGGGACCATCCATTTTGCACAGAATGACATTCAGAGATGACTGTCTAAAGGACTCCTAAGAGATGAACCAATATAAACATATTCTGCTGAAGTAAGTCCAAACAGCCTGGTACCACCTCACTCCATCGGCCCCCTCAGATTCAGATTCCTTGAACACAGGGTGTCAGGGGTCAAGTCATGAAATTTTACAGAAACTGCCAAGTCTTGAAGCTGTCTGGTTAAAACACTAAAAGTAAACTCTCTGTGCTAGGCAGAGTGGTGCTTCCAAACTGAATGCCACCAGATCAGCTCTATTACAAGGGTCCACAAATGGACTCATAACACTGAGATACTCCCTTATGCTGTATTGTAATGAACTATACTTTGGGATTAGTTGTTTCCATATCCATTGAAGCTTCCCAGAGTTGGACTGGAAGCAGGCAGTCACTGTGTGGAAATGTCCACCCTGCTGCATCTTGCCTTGTTTCCCTTTTTTTATTATATTCTTTCAGAATCTTTTGGGATCAGAGCAGGACAAAGTCTATGCACAGTCCTGGAATAAAAAACTTCTGAAAAAAACAGTAAGTTCCAGCAATAAGCTTTTCCTACCTTAATTTGCTTGAAAAAGTTTCCAGTAGTTCCAGCCTCACCAGATCCAGCTGAGAATGGGCAAGGACTCATTTTTTTTGCAATCTGTTATCACAGACAATTTAACATTTCAGTGGGAAATCTTTCAAATCTTAGACATCTTCCTGTAGTAGTTGAACTCCTAAACATCAGGCTGCCATCCTTCCTTTCACAAAATGCCATGCAGAAATGTGTATTTGTTTTGTTGGATCTCCTCTATGTGTGAAGGGTGTCTGAACATCTGACAGCCCTATTGCTCCACACAGGTTAAAGAGCAGACCTGTCAGCAGTGACACTGTGACTGTATCCCTGGCACCTGGAAAGACAGAATCAGCCTGGATGGGTCTGGCAGCCTCTGCCCAGATCAACTCCAATGCACAGGCCAGGAATACAGGATAAGGTCAACAAGACAGGCCTGCAGACTGCCAGCCCAGAAGTGCTCAAGCTCCCTACTGAACATCAGCAGTGAAGTTTTGAGCCTCTTTGCTCTCTGGGAGCCATTGCCCTTATCTGTTATCTCCACCAGAGGAATAACTTGTAAAAAATATTGGCTACTGAGTTACACAGAGAGGTAAAACATTTCAGAAAAGGATGCAAATATACTTAGAAGAACCTCAAATGAGCTGGCATGATACTCTGCAAAACGGGAACTGAATCTTACCTAGGAGAAACAAATCTATGGGGAAAGCAGTTTGTGTGGAGTGCATTTTAGTTCAACCAAGATGAGCTGCTTGGTTTTCTAACACTTGTTCTATTTATTCCTCTACTCCAATCTTCTCAGTGTGACGTCTTTAATGAGGAGATCACAACATCCTCTATACTGGCCAGGGAGATTAAGCGACACACAGACACACACACACAGCTAGAAAGCAAGAGTCTTTGAGATTTAACACAAAATCTGTGCTGGTTTGCCATAGAGATTTGACATTTAAATGACTGAATAATGTTAATCTTCCACTAATACTAGACTGCTGTTATGAGCAGGTATTACAGGATAAACCCAAGCCATTTCCTTTCGAAAATATATTTCCTTATCGCTGTATAAAAGATGTCTGCTGATTTTCCCCAGGGAATTTTCTGTTCCTGGGAGATATGAATTAAATGATGGACTTACCCATGCCTAGGTGGCACTTAGACCACAAGCTAGGGACCAAGGGGTTTGTTTTTCATTTTCATAAAGCTCGATAAATACACTATTCACTACCAGAATATCAGCTGATATACATTGAGAGAAAAGTCCACCTATTTTTAAAATTAGCAGTACCAGATTCTTTAGTGTTTCTTTACAAGGTTCATTGGAATAACAAGGATCCCAAGAACACAACAGAGATAATTAACCTCTCATTTCTATGTGCACATTCATAAGAGACTGCGTTAGGATGAGAAGCAGGAAGAGAGAAAAGAAGATCACAGTTGAAACAAAAAGAGAAAATTTATCTCTTGTCAGTAGTCTGGCCACACTACAAAGCAAGTACAGACAGCAGCAATTTTTTTTTAATAGAAAAACTAACCAACAATCTTAACTAGAAGTGCATAGTTGAATGCTCAGATTTGTGGCATTTCAATGACTCTGTTTTAATTGCTTATTTTCTATCTCTTTCCATTGTAAGACAAACAAAGATGCCATTGAGGATGCATCTCCCCTGATAAGGCAATCAGAATATGAGCCTGCAATTACAGTAATATTTTGCATAAAGGATTCCCTTATTAATCCAAAAGAGCTCTATTTCAAAACCCACTATTTTACTATGCTTTCATCCTCAATAGTGCAAAAATTCTTCTGGATTCTTTGTGCCTGAATTCCAACCAACTCCACTGGGCTTCCTCTCTGTAGAGAACCATTATTTGTTCCATTTCCAAGGATAAAAAAGGCACAGTACAGTAGCATCACTGGATGTCCAGCAGTTCAACAATATCTGGTTCTTCACACTACCATTCCTTTGGACTGCTGCCCATGCCAAAGATCAGCACCACATAGTTCACATATATGGGATGCATGTACTACCCAGACATCTCTGTTTGTAAAGCCTCCTGTCAATCACTCCTGTAGTGCCATAAATTAACACTAATTAGGTGATTAGAGTGTTAGCAGGACACAGTCCTGCCAGCTTGGTTACCTCTCTCAGGTGGATACTGTTTACTCAAAAATTTAATAGTAATCTCTGTTGGTAAAAAATATTTCAAAAAGAATAAATATATAATCCATCTTTTAGTGGAATCCTTTTTCTCAGTCCTCATTGTTTAATGAGCAAAACCCAAACAAAAAAAAAATCCCAAACTTTGTGTTTGACATGACGAGTTGAAACGTAGAGCCATATTGGCAAGGACTGTGACACAGGTCCTTGAACATCAAATCTAGCAACTGGGAGGGACTGTCACTTTCTAAAATCTTCTACAGCAGAAAGAGTGGCCAGGGCAAAGTTGAGGAGTAGAGATTTTGCACATTTGAAAGACTTCTTACTTCTGCCCAAAGACTGGAAGAGGCTACAAGCACTGTACTATTACTGGGGAGAGATCCTGTTCTGAGCTGGCCCTTAAAACACCCCTCTCATGCACAGGAGGGCAGATACCCTTAACTCTTGATATACAAGCTACTGCAGCTACCACAAAAGTCTTCAAGAGCCAAAATTTTAAGGAACTCGAGTGGTAGCTTGTTGTTCTCCAGCAATCTTACATAAATGGTGAATGTTTGGTACATGAAAGCAGGCATCTTTCATATGAAGAGCTGTTCACCTACCTTTTTTGCATAAGGGACAGAGAAGTAGTCCCCAGAGAGAAAGTCCTGCCCTTGACTTTTTATGTTTCTGATAAAGTTGCTTTTGTTTGGCTTTTGCTTTTGTCTCTTGCTGTTCCAGGCAATCGGGAAAGAGCAGAAACAAAACTGTGTTCAAAAGCATACTTTACCCTGTGCTGCCGAGAACAGAAACTAGGTCAGGGGAGATTTCAGTGTTACTGTCAAGTGAGGCTTCCACCTAGGTCAGGGGAGATTTCAGTGTTACTGTCAAGTGAGGCTTCCACCTATACAGAACAAAGTAAAAAAATCACTACTGAAAAAAGACCATTTGCAAAAACTTTCGGGGAAAATCTGTAGCTCAGTCTTCAGACAGACATGTCTCGATTTCAGAGAGGTCTGTAAAAGGGGAAGAATTCATTTGTGCAAAGGACTTCAGAGACTCAGGGATTTTTATTTAGCCATGGAAACCTGAGGCTGTCTGCTGGCCCTCCAAATCCCCATCAGATCAATAAAGCCTGCAGTAATTACGTCTGATCGCTCCCGCCTTCCAGGAAATGAGCTCGTGAGTTTTATTCTAATTGTTAACAGGCAGGTGTTCACACCACCAAAATCAACTGTAACAGGAGCACTTAAAGATTCTTGCCAGCAGTCTCAAGAGAAGGTACAAACAAAAGGTCAGGCACTGGATTTCTCTGCATTCACACACTGATTCTGCCTGAAAACCCCTTATCAACACAATGTTAACTTTTAAACAGTACCTTTCTCTGGCAACTGAATTAACTAGGAGTATGTCAGTGCATGGGAGTCAATCCAGACAAATGCACAGAGTGAATTCAGAGTTGAGCTAACTATTCCTTATTTAACTTCTGCCTGAATGTTCTTACTCTGCATCAGACAGTCCAATTCCAAAGGTTTGAAGTAACTTGGAACTGGACACACTCATCCAGGGACAACGGTATGCACGGTGGGAAATCAAGCAGAAATAGTTAAACTGGAGAAAATTTTAGGTATATAAACCATGTGGTTTATCTAGACTAGAGCTTTTTGCAACAACACAGCCACCTCTTCTGTGACACTGGGGAAGAAAAGTACACACAGTGCTTTATCTCAGGGCAGTACATTTACACTGTGTAGCTACATCTGTTCAAAAACTCCTGGCACCGACAAGCTCCATATTGACCAAGCCAGTTGGCATAAAGATGCTGTGTATTCCCTCAGGGTGGGATTACAGCTCTGTGTGCTATTCAGAAAAATAGGCCAGACAACTGAACTTCCTTTTCCAGGTGGGCTCATATGCCCTCTCTCACAAGTAATGCTAAAAAAAGACAAAAATGAATGAAATCCTGAGAAGATCCTCTTTATGCAGTTTTGAAAGCAAATGCCACTTGCAGCCTTCAGGGAACAAGCGCTACTGCTGCAGTAGGTCTGTTAATTAGTCTGTAAGGATTTGTGTTTATGACAAGAGTGAAAACTAACTATTGCAGCAGAGGAAATACTGGCTGAACACAGACCTGCTGCTTTGTTCAGTCTCACAGGTGTGCTCAGCAGACCTGCTCCAGCAGGGATGTGACGCTGGAGCTGGGAAAGCAGAAGTCACTCTGTTCTACTAAAGGTGTTTCACTCAAAGCACCTGATGCCTTGTTTGAACATCTGCACCTTTAACTGCCCCACAATATCTCACACAGAGCACATCCCTTCCTGTTTCAATCCAGAGCTGTTCTGTAACCTGGGACACATCTACAGATCACCGCAAGTTCTCTGGGAAAGCAACTCAGTATCCTTGAAATTAATTAGAGAACAGAAAGGGGATTTAATCTTATTGAGATGTGATATAAACCAGCATTTTGCCCTGGCACTCACACTCTACACCTAATAAACAAAATAAAAATTCAAATCAGCCAGAGAAACAGCTACAACAAGCACTTTCATTAAGTCCACAATGACAAATGCCAATCTCCTATTTGCTGACATGGCACAGCCGGGGAACAAGTCACTGTTTTCCTGGCATTAACTTAAACGGTTCCTTGGATGCACAATCCCTGTGGATAGTACTGGCCTGAATTTCACTGGAGCTACAAATACTTCAGTTTTATTTGTTGTTTTTTTTAACTTGGGCTGTGTGTGCATGAGAAGTGGGCATTCTTAACCCTTGCAAACTGTACAACCCTTACAGCCAGGGGCTTCTGGATTAAACAAGAAGAGCATCCACAATGCAAGTTATTTTTCCAGGCGCCAGCTGGCACAAAATTACTGTGAACACCTTGAATGCCAAGCTGAGGGAGTCAGTAAAGGTGTGAATACTTAGGTGGATATCAGTGGTCCTCTACACTCACAGAAGAAGACCACAGTGAGAATCAGATGAAGTTATCAAAGGGATAAGAGGGAAAAAAGTCATGGATCTGAGACACTGAAGTAGTTATGTCTCTGGAGTACTATGCAGGCAGGACCACATGCTGCAATACAGATCAAACAATTTTTGGTTTTCCACTTAAAACTGACAGGACTAAGATTATTCGAGGAAAACAAGTTCATCATCTTGTCTCTTTGAAGGAAGGGAGGAAAACTTAGAGAATACAGACCAAGTGGAGAATCAAAACAAAATGAAAATACAGCCAGGAGGAAATGATTGGCAGCTGCACAAGGAAACTAATCTTGTAAATGGACCCGAGGCTGCTGAAAGCGGAGGCAGAGAGGAGGAATAAAGGGGGATTTATGCAGATTGAAGCAGAACTCTCAAAAAACAAGGACTCCATATCAGAATTATTGTGCTTTTTTTAGGAACCTACTCAAATATGAGAAGTGCTTCAATTTGCAGTGTGGATTAGGGATTTGACAATTTACCATCCCAACATTTTACAGTGTTCAACAGTATGGCAGTTTGAAAAGAGAGTGAGTTTTTTGGAAATGCAGTACAGCAAAACACGGAAAGTACAAGGAAACGATTCAGTTTCAAACTAGTTGAGAATAGGTAAAATACCATTATTTTGTTCTGAATGCTGCACTTTAATCAACCTCTACAGATTTACTAATGTGAAATATATTGTTCTGAAACTCTGAGCATGTGACTGTGATCACCATGACCTCTCGAAGATGGAGAGTCTGTGCCCAAACCAGCATCCCTCTGCTTTAGCATGCACTGGAATTCAGATGAAAAACATTATTGTGGGGACACAGTAATGAAACCTCCACTGAAATGACAAAAAAATCAATGACCTCTGTTCCTCTGCACTGCTTCCAAGCAGCTCTTATAGCTTTCATTGTTAATAAAATCTACGGTAATGTTTATACTAAGTTTTAAATTTTATTATTTTAACAAGCTTGTAGCTGCTAAATTTTCAGAGTATATTAAATCAGATTTTTATAATTTTAATCAAAATCTATTAATATATTTTTCAGCTCAAGCAATGGAATATCTTATTTCTGCTGTGAAAAAGAACAGCATGTAGAAACACAATTAGCTGTAGTTCGTAAGTTGATTCTTTCAATACAGGTATTAATAATAAGAAAATAATAAAAAATGAGTTATTGAAAAGCTAGAGTTACACACAGCTGATAGAAATATTATGTTTATAAAATATTATTTTGGTGTTTCAAAGTGTGAACTTTATAAGCATTTATGTTAAGGTGAATGCTGAGGTGGAGAGGTTATACACAAAAAGCTCAGAAATGCCATAATCAGCATTACCTGCACCCTTTACAGGTGTACCTACACTAAAATGTAGTATTTTCTAATTTGAATTTGCACCTTTCCAAACATTCCATTGGCTCAGTCACTGCATTTACTATTTCAGAACTGGCAACACTAGTTGCAGACAACGTTATTAAGCAGGAAAACAAGAACTGTTTTATCAGCGCACACAAACGCAAGAGACCTTGTGAACTGTGAAAGATTTTCAGGTGGCCACGGGCAGGGCTGAATCTAAATGAGAACCTTCACAAGGGCAGCATGGCTGGAAGCCTTACAGGAGTAGAGGTCTGTGCTACAGCTGCCTGGTTAATGCCTCACCTCTGATTTGTACAGATGGGGAGAAGGTGGTCGTGGGGGGATTGCCAGTGGTGAGAGGGAGCTTTGCTCTTCCTCTCTGAGAAACAGACCCTGAAGAGGTAAGCTTACAACTGGTTTGGGGCAATCTTTGCCTTTGTTTTGCCAAGTGGTACTTCGGTTCAGGCAACTTTAAAATACATCTATAGGTTTGTGGGAGTATTTTTGTTTTGTTTAAAATTCAGAGGCAGAATCGAAGATGCTCGGAGAACCAGGGAAGCAGTTTTTCTTCCCTTCTATGAAAATAAAGCTTAAGATCAGTGTGAAGGAATTACAGGAGGAAGTGCATAAAATAATTCCTTCCTAGAGCTGTTTAAATACCGCTTTTTATGGCAACAGTGTAACTGTAATGATTCCTTGTGGATTAATGAGGGTGCCATAAATGAACAGCCCAAACTAGACTGGAAAACTTACTGGCTTCTCTGTCTCTTTCTGGAAGGAGTATTTAAAAAGTAACCTGTGTTTGCTCTCCAAGGCTGCACAGGCTTTTTAGCCAGTGATTTCCTATGTCTGGTTCATCGAGAGCTGCAGGAGAATAGATCTCTAACGTTACTTGCTGCATGGCCCCAGACCCTGTTGGTGACTTTGCCTGGTGACTGGGCAGTAACTTGTCACAACAGCTCAACCAGTAAATCTGAAAATGAGGTAACTGGGGATGGTAACCTGTGCCCTGCACAGCTGCTATGACAGGAGCCTGCATCAAGAAGAATGTAACAGAAGATATTTTTTGGATGTCCTCTTTGCTCAGAAGCAACATACCACCTCCTGGACTGAGATTTTTTTTAAATGGCACTTAAAGGCTAATAAGGTTCAAGCAAAATAACAAATAGAAGGACTTTTCACCTCTTTATTTCAGCTTCAGGGAAAGGAAGTAACTTTACTAGAGAAACAGTGAAGTCTTAAGTTGGACTGTGATTGACAGGCAAGTATTGTAAAGCACTGAAGAGTCTACCCTACAAACTTCAACTGAAGTCAAATGTCTAAAGTACCTTCAGAAGATCCCCCCTGTTAAAGGCTGGCAGGTATTTCCCAGTGTCCCATTTCCAGATGGGTTGGTCTGTTCCCCCACGTGGAGATACATTAATGGAGATACATTAATACAAAACTCTTCCTCAAAGAGCAGTTGAGGGTGTTGCAGAACTCCCTTTAATGACAGTTAGCAACAGTCCATGCCAATATATGAATGAAAATGGGATCCCCCTTAGAGAGGGTTTCTTTAAGCATTTTCCCATACACAGAATTTTTATTTAAAGCAATGCAAATAGCCAGTTTTTCCACTGCCTTCCAAAATAGAATTTCCCTTGACTTTCAAAACCGAAGTGACTTGACATAACTCTCTGCTTCCTCAGCAGGCTGTCCCTGATCAGCAATTTCTGACACTTAAAACATCAGATTATTTCTTGGTTCCAGGCACGTGTAACCTTCCTTTTGAAAAGGCTTAATTTAAGTCACCTGAAGAGAGGAGGAAAGAGGCAGGCAGGCAATCTGCTTAGGTGGGATGTACAGTCATCGGTGAGTGAATTGTATGATCCTCCCCATTTTCTTGATCAATATGAAAAGATGGATGTAATCAGCTGTCCCAAGGACCAAATGAGCTTCTGACTGCCTACAGACTAGATGAGGGTTATGTACAGACTGAACATATAAATACTCCTCTATAGAATTATCCACTATTATGCCCTGCACTCTCAGTCTCCCTAATGGAAAACCATTGCTCCTAGTTAGTTATGCACTCCTTTCAATACAGAAGTGGATAAATTTAATAACACTGCTTTTGTGCACTGCTATCCCAAAGGCTGACTGAAAATAAAAAAATATTTTCCTTTCTCTTTTTACCTAAGTCTACCATTCTCCCAGTCATGATCATAACCAATTCAAAAGCTCACTCATGGCAGAACTAATCTGATACTGTTTCCCTTAAGTCTCTTCTACAGGGAACATTTCTGTCACAGTGAGAACTCTGTTCAGGAGAAATGTGACAATGGAATCTCAAGTTAATAATCACAACTGAAAATCCTGGCTGTCAATTAGGATTTAGCAATATGCAGTTGAGCTCTGGTTCCTATGAGAACCTCGGCTGCTGTCAAGTGTCTTCTAGACAGAGTCTCCAAACAGTCCCACTGTGTCTACCTGGACATGAGGCCAAACAGCTTTGGAAGCCTCAGGACAATGCCCAACAAGTGCATGGGGATATTCCCTCAAACTGCTCTGGGAGTGATGCTATGGAGATGACAAACCTCGTTTCTGTGATGCTCCTGACGCAGTCTCAGGGTAAAAAGGCAACACCTGAGAATGGTTTTTAGTATTCAGTGCTTGCCACTGTAGCTTATTGCACAGCAGGAATAAACACATGATGTTTAGGATGTGAGAGCAACAGATGTGCAAATGTCATCCTTTATGGGCTTAAATAACTAAATTTTAAAAACTCTGCTGCAATAATATGCAGAAAAGAAAAAAGACAAAATTAAATGTTGCCAGGTGGACCTTAATAGATCATGATGTTTTCTGCTTGTTGCCTGTACCTGGAAACCTAGCACATCTCCTACGTCTGTACAAACTCTGACTATTAGATGTAAATCAAGCATTGGTTTATCTTTAATGGAGGCTCCAAGCTCAAATTTAAAGAGATATGGAAATAGAAGAGGGTTACCTTACATACCTTACCTTACATAATTTGGGGGAGTCAAAGGCAGAAGCCAGAGTACAGCAGCCTGCTATCTTACAAACTTCATGTAAAATTTTGACTCAGTATTTTTTCTGGATCAACTTAAATTCAGAGATAAACGTGTAAGAATAAGTCAAATCAGCTTCCATACTCAGGCTGTTGTTTTTTTTTCAGAGACACAGGAGACACATCAGATGTCTATACAAAAAACCCAACTCTGAACTGTATCTGTTTAATTTGAGGATATTCTGGATACCTCCCCTGCTTATCTACATCTGTGTAGGCTTGGCTTTTTTCCCACATGTTCACTGTGAAAATGCAGGGGGTAGGGGGGCATGGAAGAAGCTCTATCAGTTCTCACTTGATGGATTGAATTACTATCTTCTGCTCTGTGGAAATTCAAATACTGTAACAACAGCTGAAGCATAAGGCACCAATGACTTTCAAGAGTGCAAAGAGTAACTGATATCTTAATATGATGTAAAGGAAATAAGGGACAATAATTTTGCTAATGACAACCACATTATTTTAAGTACTTCATTAGGTTGGCACCAAGCAAGCAATAAAAAATACTGAAACCATAATTCCAGTGAAATGCCGGATGGGAAGGCTTTGGAGAGATGAAAGAATAAATTTTAGAAATAAAATTCTAACTACAAATTGCTAGAGCAATATTGCTGATTGAAAAGAAAAACCTGAACACCAATGTCAACTTACACTTTCAAGGTGACATCAGATGTATTCTATGTAGCACTTGGCAGCCCCTTTGTGTCCTGTGGCAGTGGAGCTCTGGATGCCCCTTCCAATGGCAAAGGCACAAAAGCCCCACTTCCAACACAACACGAGTATTGTGTTATATCTGACATGTAGACAACTGACTGCAGCTCAGTCAGATATCAGGTTAATGCAAATCCCAGGTTAAGAGTAGTTAAATATTTATAGTTTTTCAAAAGAAAGTTAACAAGGGGAAGACATGAAGTTTTTTTGGTGTTCACTGAGGAACCAACCAGGTAAAACCAAATCTTGTGAAACTGCTCCTGTTTTGTCTGCAGGTGTTCCTCATGACTCAGTCATAAGACACATTAGGAGTGTGTGTTTAGCATGCCAGAACTATAAATCATTGCATACTCCAGAACTTCTGTCAATGCTGGAAATAATTCTGATATGGTAAAGGTACCTTGACCACAGTGACACTTAACTACCATCTACAACCTGGCTAAAGCTTCTGTGTGAAACTCTGGCCTGTGAAACAAAGACCTCTCAGTGCTGCCACGGTGGGAACTTGTTCTGCAGTCAGACTAACTGGGAACGTTGACAACTCTTGCTTGTAAAGTATTATAAGTTTTGTAGAGAGTAAGACGGTTCTAAAAACCAGAAATATGAATGGGGAAGCACAAACTCATGTTTTCCAGACTGTTTTAGAACTGCATAATCAAAAGCTAGAAGCGAGTTCTGCTTTGGCTCTCTACAGAACATACGGCCCAGCTTCCAAGCAGTTCTGTTCCTTATTTTAGCTGGCCATTGTCTCCTTGTAACCCATGAATTTGGGGGTTCATCTTTCTATTCCATTGCAAGAAGTCTAAACAGAGTGAGATCTGAGGAAGTGCACAGAAGAAATCTCAAAACAAAGGGAAATCTTTGCGCCAATCAAAGCTGCTACCTTGTTAGTTTTGTAAACACTGCAACAGATAAGCATTTCAAGTGAATAAGCAGCTAAAGATCTACCAGTCTAACAGGGAAATTGGAAACTCAATTTGTTGTGGCTTCCGCTTAAATTTCTCAACTTCAGAAAGCTGCATCAAACTAGTTCAAAACTTCAGTGACTATTCTAGGAACTGATGGACAGTTCCCGTGTGTACAGAAGACCAGGCAGAAGTTGGAAATCTCTGTCTGCAGAGTACTATAGAGTTCATAGATGCTTTTAATGGTTTCTGGTGTAACTGTATTTTCACTACAGCTCTATCCATCTTTTTAAGAGGGTAATGCTCTGCTAGAAAGATTTCCTAGACAGAAAAACAATGGTGAGAAGACTGGAAAAAGGTACTGCGAGCTAGGAGGATGTTGCACAGGGAACTTTGAGGACTGCAGAAAGTGGGCCAGACTTTGACATGTGAAGTTTTGCCTACAAATGTTGGAGTGCCCGAGTGTATGTTTATACTGACCACAAGCACTGGTTTCATAACCCTGTAATTGTTCTGACCTACAGTTAATGTTGTCTCTTCATGTTTATGTTCACCATATTAATTTGTTTCAGGAGACTTCTGAAGGACAGTAAGATAGACTGCACGGCCTTAAATGGAAGTTCATGGAAAAACTTATCTTAAAAACTAATAAATATTTACAGGGCAAGTAATAGTATGAAGATCCAATTCTGATGAGACTTCCCTGTACAGAAGCAAATAAAATAGGTGATATCTTGTTTGACTTGTAAGATTTAAAATAGAAAGCGGATGTGCTTACTCATATGTTGAGAGGCAAGACATGGCACTATAACCATGCTGTGAGAAACAACTGAGTCCTTTGGGTTTTCTCCTCTTTGCTGTTCTGGCTGAAACACCACAGAAATAAGCACATAAGGAAGCTGGACTGTGGTCCCTCAAGAGTTGGATGTGAATCTGCTGTTGCAAGCCATGACTGGATATTTCTAATCTACAGCGTGGATGCTTTCCAAATGCTGGCAGACCAAATTAAACAGGACAACTGTCTACAGTGTCCTCATTCTAGTGAACTTAAGTGCATAGAAAAAAAAAATTTTGTGCTAGTTCATCTCAGAACAAAGGTACACAGGCAACCCACAAACTGTCAAGGGAGTTGTTGGGGGGAAGCCATCAAAAACCAACAACCCTGTGTTTTGCCTGTTAGGAAAGTACATCACTGGAGTAACTTTCTTATGATAAAGAAAGTTTATCTTATGATAAAAGATGCTAAATACGTACATTTAATAGTACACACTAACTCTACAGATAAAATGACAGCCTGAGATCTGAAGAATGTGTTGAAAGGGTAAGTGAGGGTCAAGTAAAATGCTGTTCTGTAGCTTGACAGAGTAACTGTCCCATCTTCTGGAGAAAAGAGGCATAATCTAATTTCATGCAGTTGAGATCACAGGACCAGATGTGCATAAATACTTGCAGAAATAAGACTTGGCTAATACTTCACAGGAATGGAACTTCAGTTACCAAGTGAACTGATGCTGCTTATAAGCCAAACCACGACTGCCATTTTCATAGTACTAAACTACCTGTAGATATTCTGTTGGGTGTAACAACTGCTGTTCAGGTGAGTGCCTTCAGAACAGGGAGCTGATGAACACACAAGCTCTGTTATCAAATACTGTCTCTGAAGAAGTGACAAGTGTTTGCTGTCTGCTATCAGTATTTTTCTGCACCACACTTACTGGACTGTCAGTGTTCAGTTTTAACTGGTGCTATAAAAATTCTTAGGACAAGTGTAATTAGGTACAATATCCTCATTTGCAGGTGAGCATCAAATATTTTTTCCTTTGCTTTTAATATCTTTAGAATAGCAAAATCCATTAAAAGAGGGAGCAAATGTTTCTGGCTTGAATTTTGGGACATTAGCCACAACATGTTTCTGCACTAGTGTCATAGAGGAAGGAAAGCCTATCTTTGCATTGAAATTAGAGGGTGGATTTGGGCTATGATTTAATTTCCACAGCAGCATGTCCCAATCAGTTGGAAAGCTTGTAATTAACCTCTTCTCAGGAACCACAAGTAAACAGAATTGTTTGAGGAAACTCTGATTACTCAATGTGAGCTGGACTTCCAGCTAGAGTGCCTGTTCCTGTGTTAAAGTTAGCAAGTACTTTGGGAGCCTGCTTCCTCAATGATGCTTTCTGCCCTAGCAACTGAAACACAAGGAATCCAATGCACACAGCCCCTGGGGGCAATGCTGTGCTTTCTTGTGCTAAAAGCAAGTTCAGTCGGAAGTGCCAAGATTGCAGGCTGTGCTTGAGTTGGTAGAGTAGAACTCCCTCCCTCTTCGGAGTGGAGGAAAAAGTTTTCAAGTACTCAAAGTATGAACTTAACAGTATTTCAGAACACGTCTCTCTTCCTTTCTATTAATTAAATCAGTGCACACAGCAGTGGGGTGGGTGGAAGATAAAGCACCTCTAAAATGCCATGATCCCCGGAACACAGGCCTGCTCTCGGACAAGGAAGGGGAAGTCTGAGCTGCTGTCTGCCTTACAGGGAGCCACAGCTGGGCATGAGCAGTTTCCTGTGGGGATGGTGTGGTGTCTCAAGGCTTCCTCATAAATGAGGAATGTCTGTTCAGCCACTCTTCTGGATTACCAAAGGCATACATAGATGTTTTCAACTGTTTCAACTCGCTAAAAGTTCCAGTTATGAAATGCTTCTCTAAACTTTCCTGTTCATAAGACTTTGTACTACATGGCCCTGTGGCAACTATCAAAGTACTCTAGCATGTTTTTGGAGAAACATGTCAAGGTTGTGCCTAAAACTGTCCTGTCAGAAGTAAAATCAATTTTTTTTGCAAGGACAAGCAAAGGAAGATTAAACTTGAGACAATTCAACAGAGACTACAGAGTACTTCTAATAAAGCTTCTTGTCCACACTACGGCTGCTTGATATCATAGAAGTTTGTTGTCTAAAATCCTTCCTCTCAAAGACCAAAATGCATTTTCTGCTTACGCCAACAAACAACAAAAAGGGTTATTTAATCCAAAATTGGACAAAGGCCTTGATGTAAATTCTGCTGTCCACCAAAGACTATGTACAAACACATGCAAAAAGCATGCAAAGTTTGTTCCCCAGGCTTAACTTTCCAGGCACTCCTCACTTCCACCGACAGCTTAGTATGGTCTTGTCAGAAGCTTATTCTTCTCCTAATTGCCAGCACAAAAGGTTTTTAATTTATGTTTTGACAGCTAAAAAACTGCATCTTCATAAATACAAAGAGCTGCCAATAGTGCCAGCGCAGAAGCAAAGGATCCAGATGCAGCAGTAACAGCTGGGGGAGACTGCAGTGATTCTATAAAAAGTTAAGAAAAGCATCTGCTTATAGTTTGATAACAGCTATCTGCCTAAATCCAACCTAGAAAATCAGATCCTGCTACAGCTGGCAAAGAGATTATGAACATCTCGCTGAACAAAAAAAACCACCACCCTGTTTAGAAATAATAGGTTTAGATCAAGAGGATGTTCCCTCCACTTCTGTCCTTTTCACTGTAAAAAAGAAAATACAAACCAACCAATTCATAACAATTTTCTTGTGCCTAAAGGTCAAGCTAGCAAGCTTGCCTTTGCCTTCTAAGGTTAGAAGAATTTACTACAGTAAAATATACCACATATAAAATAATCTTCCACCCTTAGTTTGAACATGGGCCTTTAGGTTGAGCCTTTCTCCACTTCACTGAAATTCTGGGTTGGAAGGGTGCGCACAGGCTCTCGCTCCCCTTCCAAGCTCAGATCTCTCTCACTTCATCAGCATTAAATTCATATTCAGATAACACAGACATAAAATGAGAATGCTTTTTGAAAGCCACAACATGAAAAGTTTCAAAACGAGCTGCACAGAAAGGCATTAACACCTAGAATACGTCAGCGTTAGCAATAAAAGACACTGCACGACCAACACATGTGCCAGTACCTCACGGTATGACAACGAACAAGGTGTTTAGCTGCTCCTGGACCTGACGACCAGGTATTTCCTTTCCAGACAGAGGTGCTTAAGAGGGAAGGGATCAGATCCTCCTGGCGCAGAGCTACTCCACCTGCCCTCTGTAAAGCTGTCCTGGCTGCGGGCGGGGGGCTCCTGCTGCCCGGGGCCGCCGCCCCCGGCCCAGCCCTGTCAGCCCGGGGTGAGGGCCGGGGGGGCGGTGGCCGCCGCCGCTACGGCGGTGCGGACTTTGCCGCGGGGACCCCCCAGCCCTCCGCCTCCCAGGGCAGGGACGGGACCCCAGCCCGGCCTCCGGGGGCTCCTTCCCCGCCCCCGCTCCCCAGCCGGCCCAGGGCCGGTCCCAGTCCTGCGGGACCCCCCAACCCCCTCCGCCGCCGGGCGGACGCCATTGAGAACCACTGCGTTTCCATGGCAACCCGCCTCCCGCCCCGGGGCCCTCGCCACAGCGGGGCGGCGATTCCCGGCGCCCCCCGCCCCGCCTCGCGGCCCCCCGCGCGGAGGATACAGCTTGAAGCCGCGGAGGATCTCCTTGGCCCGCTCGTCCGTGGCCGACATGGTCCTGCCGCGCCGCGGGCGGGCGGACGGGGCTGGGCCGGGCCTGGCGGGAGCGCGGCGGTGACAGCGGCGCCTCAGGACCCCCCGCCCCTCCCTCCCGCGCACCCGCCACTGCCCGGCGCAGCCAACCCCAGCGGCCGCCCGCCGCCGCCATGGCCAATCACCCGCTGCCGTTCGCTCTTCGCCCCGCCTTCTGGCACTGGAGTGACAGCGCGGCTGGCCAATCAGGCAGCGCCCTCCCGCATTCAGGGGTGGGTGCGCAGCGGTGGCCGGGATGCCTCGGCCGGGCCCGAGGGCGCCGCGGTGGAGCCGCCAGAGGATGGGCCGTGCCGGGGAGCGGGGGTCGGTCGATGCCCTGGAGACCTCGGTGGGGCGAGAAGTCACCGCGGGCCTGGTCACTGCCCGCCCGGCGGCGGCTGAACGTCCCCGAGCCGCTGGAGCTGTGCTGGCGCTTGTGCGGGTGGCGGGTGGCGGGACCCTGGGGCTGCTCGGCGAAGCTCCAGCCTTGAGTCCGGGTGGTGCCGGGGACCCCGGCGCTCAGACCCAGAGCGGCTTCTGGTGGAGACATTCAAACCCCACCTGGACGAGTTCCCCTGTCACGAGCTCCAGGGTACCGTGCCTTGACTGAGTGATCTCCAGAGGGTCCTCCCAACCCCAACAGTTCTGGAGTCAACGGGACCAGCGTTATAGAGAAGGTTTAAAATAAATAGTATGCTTCCCCTGGAACAAAGGCAGCCTTCTTTGTGCTGCAGAAATTCGAATCACAGAATGGTTGGGGTTGGAAGGGGCTAAAATACCATCCGGTTCCACCTCTCTGCCGTGGGCAGGGGCACCTTCCACTAGAACCTGCCTCATCCAGCCTGGCCTTGAACACTTCCAGGGATGGGGGCATCCACAGCTTCTTTGGCCAACCTGTACCACTGCCTTACCACCCTCATAGTAAAGGATTTCTTCTTTAATCGAAACCTGCTCTCTGTCAATTTGGAGCCATTCCCCTTGTCCTGTCTCTACATGTCTTTGCAAAAAGTCCCTCTCCAGCTTTCTTGTAGGACCCCTTCAGGTACTGAAAGGCCTCAATAAGGTCACCCTGGAGCTTTCTCTTCTCCAGGCTAAACAATCCAAATTCTCTCAGCCTTTCCTCATAGGAGAGGTGCTCCAGCCCCCTAATCATCTTTATGGCCTTTATGGCTTTGTTGCAGAGTCATTTGTGGGGAAAAGTCTTGGGTTTTTTAGCACATCCCAGGAGACAGGCTATTCTTTAATGTGAACAAATTAACCCTTCTGGTAACAATCTGAGTGCAACTGATACAAAACATTAAGTCATGATGAAGGCAGCAGTTGTAATCCAGGTTCAAAACAGGACCAGTGAACATTCAGGGTGACATCAATACACTCGCTCATGGCTTGACTTGCCTCCAAATCAGCCACTGTACAAAAGTGGAGAATGTGAACATTAATAAAGGCTGTGTTTAATGCATAAGGACAAGGCCACTGCCAGTATTACCGATAAGAGACCTTAATAAAAATAGGCAGCATTTATTTCCATGATGCGTGTGATTCATGCTCAGTTCCACACCACCGGTTGAAAGTGTACGAAGGGATCATTTTGAGTCTGGGCTGAGCGCCAGGGGTGCCCTATACTAATATATATCTATCTTGTATTAAAGAGTCTTTCCTGGGTTTTACCTAAGCTGTGGAATTGCATGCTGTCTAAGGAGAAGGGACAAAAGGCCACTGGGGAGAAAAGACTGATGAAGATAAAAGATAAGTGAGAAAAAAGCAGATTTGAAGGCAGAAACAAACGGTTGTGTGGGGAGGAAGAGCCTGCCAGGTGGAAGTAGGACATGCTGGTTTACACAAGACATAAGGAACTCAATCCTGCCTCTGTTCAGGCTCCTCAGAGATGAAGGAGCTGAGGCTAAATGGATCTTGAGGTGAGGAACTCTTGAAATGTTGAAGGGTTTCTTGTACCACAGGGGTAGGAATATTCCTGGAATTTTGAGTTGGAACCTTTGTGTTTTCTGGCCAAGTCTCAGAATTCCCAAGTTTGCCTTGCTATGTAGGGAAGCACAGGCCTCTCATTTTTGAACTTCTGAAAATCACTAAAGAGCTCATGGCTGAAGTGTGAAGCTCTTGTGACTACTGCAGGCAGGAGCAGCAGTGGAACATGTGACAGCACAACTCAGAGTGACAGAAACCCTGGGATCTCCTTGCAAAATCCTTGGGCTGCATTAACACAAACAGCACTTGTCTTAACAATCTTTGCAATCTTAACAATATTTGCAAGAAGGTTGCTGCAAGTCTCACCATCCCTTGGTGCCACTTTGAACTGAAAACTTCCCCTTTGCTTTCATGTCTCTGCCAGGTGTGGCAGTTTCTGAGCTGCCCTTGCAGGTGATAAGGCACCTCCAGCCTGCTTTCTGCTTCCCTAGCAGCTGCTCTCTCAAGGTGCAGGTACACAAGCTGGTGTTTCTGCAGAGCAGCATAACTGGGGGATAGTGTAATTAACTGGGGCTTCACCTCACCCCACACTTGATGGAAGAGGTTGTACAACCACACACATGCAACCACCCAGACATCACTCTTTGCCTTGCCAAGGTGTGAGATGAGAGTCCAGCGAGCAGCTGAGTGTCTGGATCCTGGGAAATGCAGGGAGTTTGACAGCTCCTATCACTCCATGCTCTGGAGGTGTGTGCTGGCAGCTGCAGGGGTTACGAGGCTGGAAGGAGTGAGGATGAATGGATGAAGCATGGGGGAAGCATACACAGATGAGGAATAAACTGCATCTGGGATGATGTCAGCATTTATGTAGCCAAGCTTTCCCCTAGGGCTACTGGCCATTCAGTCATGTGCAGGTGCCTTTGCTCCTGCTCCAATAATGCCATGGTGCCAACAGTTGATTTTATTTTGCTATAAGTTGTTGGGAAGTAAAATTATTACAGACACTTTAGGAACCAGGTCCTAATCCTGGCAGCTGAATTTAGTCTAGTGCACGAATTCTTTTCACAAGAGTTTTTGATTTAAACCACCTCATTTGCAAAAGGAAAACTTAAACAAAAGTACTTTCCCTGTCAGCCCTTTCCTTGGTGAGGCCAAGTGTTCTCAAAATCTGGGGGTTCACGACCCCACTGCTTGGGGATGTTACTCTGGATTTATGGTTTCTTTGCTCAGGCAGTGCAGAGAAATTAGTTGAATTATCTGCTGCCTAAAAGAGACCTGGACTGCAGAATCACAAGGGGAAGAGATGGGGTGAGTCAAGAGATAATGCCAACATTAAAAGATAAAATGGATTAACATCTCCCTGCGCAGGACAGGCCCTCCTGGCTGACCTACATGGGGCTTATAGCTGATTTTTACCCACAGGCTCTAGCAAGAGGTCGCAAAACCAATCCATGAAAAATAGCTCACAATCATATATTTCCATTTCTATTTCAGCCTGGGATCTGAGCTTTAACAAGACTTGAGACAAAGGAGGCCACGCACTGCTTGTCCAAGGCCACTGTTCCAGCACGTCTGGGCCAACACAAACCGTGGGGAAGGGCCTGGTTAGGATGAGATTAAAGAGGTAATTCTCCCTCCCTATGCAGATGGGAGCTAAGTGTGGCTTAAGTAAATTACTGAATGGCTTGTTATAGCCCTGGCTGAGTTCCCTTGCTGTGCAGGGCCTGTTTTTTTTACATCCAGTTTGCTTTGAAGCCCAGAGTGTCACAACAGCATTCCAACACCTGCATCTTTGTGCTTCTCTGGCATCCCTTCTCTGGACAACGGAACCCTGGGGACCTGCTGTGGGTGGCTCTGAGGCACAGGATAAGCCCTATCAGTTTCCCTAATAATTTCTGATGTTCATTCCTTGAAAGCTCACCCCTCCTACTGTGCTGGTCCATGACTTGATCTTCAGGGACTGGCTGACTGAAAGCCAAAAGCACTTTGCTCTTAGCTGAAGGATTTTTAGCAGAGGCACACTTTATTCACAGTGTGGCATGGATGAGCCTACAGGCCTCCGTGATGGAACAACCCCCAATTCCCTCATTTCCACCCTTGCTCTTATACCCTCTCAAGAGTCTTTTGGCTCCTGATCTGTGTCCTGGAGAGGATCTGAACCCTTCCAGCTCCCTCCCTGCTCCCTCACATCACAGCCAGAGCTCTGCCCTTTGGCTTGTCATTTGTATGGACCATTTTTGTATGGAGTTTAAAATCACTTCTAGCACCATATCATCTTTCACCCCATTTCTTGGCATTTCCCAGGAGGATTGGCCTGAGAGGCTTGGCTGGTAGAATCACAGAATATCCTGAGTGGGAAGGGACTCACATCCTCAAGCTCAACTCCCGGCCCTGCACAGGACAACTCCAAGAATCTCATCGCATGCCCATTAACCTCTACATAGAATCACAGATTCATAGAATAACTAGAATTAGAAGGGACCCCTAAGGATCATCAAATCCAGATCCTCTCCTTGCACAGCCCCAAGAACCCCACCATGTGCCTGAGAGCGTTGTCCAAACGCTCCTTGAGCTCTGCCAGGCTTGGGGTTGTGACCACTTCCCTGCAGAGCCTGTTCCAGTGCCCCGTGCAACCATTCCATCTAATAATGGCCCCACTTCCAATGAGGAAACGGCCTGACCACGGTGACCCTTCGCACAGGCTATTTTGGGGCTGCAAACCCCCGCGATGCCGCCACCGCACCTCGTACCCCCAAAAAGAGAGGCGGGAATTTCCCTTGCTTGTGCTGAAACAGCTGCTCGGTGAAGTTTGCTCCAAGGGCCGCCGGACCGTGGTTCTACGGCCGCCAGCCCACCCATCCCGCCGTGCCCATCCCGGTATCCGAGGGATGCCGGGACGCGCTTCCCGGTCCTTGGGGGAACTCTCGGGCTGGGGCGGAACGTTCGGCGCGGCCCGCGCGTTCCGGGGGGGAAGAGGCCGCGCGCGGACACCGGCGCCGCCATCATGGCGGCCTGAGGCGCGGCGGGCTCGGCGCCGGGAGCGGCGGGGCGGGAGGCCGGGAGCCGACAGGTAACGCCGGGGACCGGGGCGGCCGTGAGGCACCCCCCGATATATCACCCCCTGCGGAAGGGCTCGGCCCGCTCGGTGGGGCCCGGGGGCTCTGCCGGGGGTCTGGGGAGGGACGGCAGGGCCGGGAAACCCCCGCCTCCCTGTGCGGGGTCTGCGGGCCGCTTCCTGCCCTGAAACCCCCTCAGAGAGGCCTGACCGGGAGAGAAGCCTGGTTTGTCCCCGTGCGCGGATTGTCGTAGCCTTTGGCCAAGCTCCGTTGGAGTGTTTTGTGTATTTCAGTCACTTCTCACCAGGATAAGGCGCTTGTGGAAGCAGCGAGGTATTCCCGGGGTGCGGACAGGTTGCAATAGCACCGCTGTTGTCTGAACGTGTACTCGGGTAGGGGCAAATGGTTGGCATTTCTTCCCTATCAGGGCATGGATGCAGCCAGCCAGTCCTTTGTAACCTCACACTCGAGCATGTGGTTTGGTTACCTGTGAGGGAGAAACAATGGAACCGAGGTATCTGAATCCCATTCCCAGCTCTCCCGGTCCATGTGCTCTCTTGAGGAAATTGTCCTCTGTGTCTGTTTCTTTTCCATGAGTAGGGAGGGCAGCACTGGTGTATGAGGAACCCACACTGAGTGTTACTGTATTGCAGGGATTTCTCAGTCAGCACTGAGGTGCTGTTCTCGTGTTGCACTTGTGCCTCTGATGGAAAGAGGATTTACACTAAGAGCTGAGACATCTCTGTGTGCAGAGTGTGAAAGGCTGTCTGCTCAGGTTGAGACCATTGAGGTGTAAAGTAGCAGGGTAAAATGTATTTTTAGAAGTTGACTAATACAGGAAGTTGCAATGTCTTCACAAGCCTTAATTTGGGTAGGCCTGGTGAAACAGTGAAACCCCTGTGTGACTGTGCTCCCCCCACGGGGGACGATGTGGGCCCGGTGGTCACACAGAACCAGACACAATCTCTGGTGTGTGGTTCTCTGCTGATTGTTTGATTTTCTTCACCAGAGTAAAGGTTACACCCTCTGCTTGATACTTATCCCATACAAACATAGCACAACTCCCCCCCTTATCTGCCAAGTTGTTTGGTGTCTGAATAACATGCTTGGGAAGTTTTGTCTCAGTTGTTTGTAAACAAACAACTCGTTTTGTGGAACTTGTTAATAAATAGTGGTTTAGGTTTCAAAACCAACATGTTGGTGCTGGGAGACAACATGCACACCAGAAATGTCAGGCAGCGGAGGAAGACAAAGACCTCTCTTTTAGGGACTTAAATAGAGCCTTTGTAGACAGGGTATTTTTATCTCTTGAGCTTTCCAGTTAACCCAAAACACTTGAACTGTGCAGTGCAGACTGTTGAGCTGCATTACAGGCCAGATCTCTTTGCCTTTTGGGCTCAGAAAGCAGTAGGAATTATGTGCACACACTTTATCTGTAGCCAGTGTAAAAGGAAAAGGTGTAGTGTGTGGGCATACAGTGTGGATCAGTCCTTCACAGGGAATTATATTAGTGGCTGTTTTTGGGGTGTGTAATGAGGAAGGAGGAAGCCTCAGCTGACCTCTAATAGATGTATCAATAAGCATCTTCACAGTTGGCATTAATTGGCAGCATCAGTATAAGGAAAATCTGAAAACAGCATGAACCTAAACTCCTTTTCTACTGGCAAGAGCAGGTCCTTTTAGGGGACTGAGGAGACAGAAATTTTGCTCAGATACTGTGTGAATCATTTTTGCTCCCCAGATAAATCAGCAGTTGAACCTGCTGGGTTTGTGGCCTGCCCCTGGGTGCTGGAGAAGAGCCTGGCTCTGCTGACACTGAAACAAGCTCAGCAGCTCCTGGTCCACTGCCAGGACTCAGCAAAGGAGGAGGGATGTATTAATATTATGTTCTTTTATTGACAGATTGAAAACTGAGAATGGCAGGAGAACAGAAACCGTCCTGCAATCTTCTAGAGCAGTTTATTTTACTGGCCAAAGGTACAAGTGGCTCAGCTCTGACTGCTCTTATAAATCAAGTGCTGGAGGCTCCTGGAGTTTATGTCTTTGGAGAGCTGTTGAAGTTAACAAACGTGCAGGAGGTAAGAGATGAGTTTCCATCCTAATGCCCTTTTCTGCACTTCCCCAATATGAGGGATCCCCAGAAATTTCCACACACAGCCTGTGCATGAAATTTCTGTGCCAGGAAGGGCCTGATGCGACTTATGTTGGTTCTGAGATGTTTGTGTGTGAGAGACTGACCTTACTTTTGCCTTGTACATGTTAGGTGTTAAAAAATACCTATATAAAGCTTTGCTACCTTAATGCAATTGCTAGCACAACAAAAATTTGGCAACAGCACTGTAACAGAGTTAGGAAGGCACTTAGCCAGCCAGCAACAAAAAAAATCCCTTTCTACTCCTTTGCTGTCCTGGAAAGCAGAACTTCAATGCTCTCCAAAAGTCTTTGTGAACAGATGTCTAGTGTATCGGGCCTGGGTGGTAACCAAATCCAAACCATTTCAAACCAAGATGGAAAGTAAGTTCCAGAGCTTTTGCTGAGAATGCCTTGCCAGCCCCTGCCTCTACTCCAGTGAGGGAATCTAAGCTGAGTATCTCTGCAGCTGGAATAACACAGTGTGCAGCAAGTTTGGCTTTCCAGACAGGCTCCTAATTATGCCCAGAAGTGCCTCTATGGTTATTCAGCATCAAATCACAAGGACATTTTTTTTTCCCCTGGATTTGTGTGCAGCAAATTTTATTAAAAAACCCCAGTCAATAAAAATCACTGCTTGGTGCTGCTGTTACTCCATTGAAGTGTTTGCAGGCAAGGAGTGCTGTTACATTTGAGTGTTCAAATGCATTCAACTCACAGCGTTCCAGGTTGCTTTGCTTTGAAGCTGTGGTGGCTCTGCAGGTGAGCTGCCTTACCTTTCACAGTCATAGCCAGGATGCTTAACCAGCCATCACCACTGCCTGCTTGCTTATCACATGAGGAGAAGAGCTGGCCCTGTAGGTTGTCAGCTGAAATTAAGATTTGCCTCTTTCTTTTACTTCCTGAGGTGCTGTACAAAGCATTTGACAGCCCAAACTGTAGTTATGTTCTGGTGCATAGAAATGGCTGGATCACCTTGACTCTAAAACTGCTGAAATTTGCTGCTGCCTGTGAGCCCTTAGAAAGAGTCCAGCTCTTTAAGACCGAGATGTAATTGCTTGTCTGGCTACTTCTTGTCCTGTGCAGGCTTAAACCATTCTCTGGAGAAGTTGATTATCAGGGTTGTGTTGACTGTTACTGTTTAATGTGAAATTTCTTTTCTCCCCACCCAGCTTGCTGAAGGGTCCAATGCTGCTTATTTCCAGCTGCTGAACCTGTTTGCTTATGGAACATACCGAGACTATGTAGGTAAGAGACTGCTGCCTGACTGCAGAGGGTGGGGCTGGGCTGCCCTCTGGGATTGTCAGAGGCAGTTCCTTGCTTTCTGTGATGCCTGGTGGAGTGTGGCTGGGGGAAAGTGTCCAAGAACAGAATTTGCTTGGGAGGAGAGTTCTCCGTAGGGGTTCTCTGGGTCATATGTGCTTTTTAATTGCTAAAATTAAAGGAAGGGCTAGAGACCGTGGTGTGTTACTGGTTTTTCATGGGACTGCAGTGCTGGATGGAATTGGTCTGTAGCAGAATTTGTTGATGTTCACAGACCACTTACCTCTGCAGAGAACAATTTCAGACATGTGTTTGGAAATTTAGATGACACCGGTTATGGAAACTGCAGAAAACTTAGACAAAATTGTTCTGCATTATTTATAAAAACCTATATGGTTTATGAGACAACCTTTTATTTCGTGACAGCACTGCTGAAACAAAATAAAGAATTTCTTAGCTAAAATAGAAGTTAAAATAATGGCTTTTATACAGCTTCAGAAGGACTATGTGTGAATCATCTTTGTATCTGTCAAAATGTGCTTTTATCTCTGGTGCTTATGCTTCCATTCTGCTACAATTTAATGCTTCATTTGTGAGTAGCAGCCTCATCCAGACCATTACAGAGCGTGACAAAGAATTCTGTCATAGTGCTGGCTATCACTGTGGTGGATGAGCTATCTAGTTCCTGTAAGGAGAAGTGGCATCTGTAAGTGCAAGGACTGGAAATTCCAGTGGCTGTGGAGCAACACGAGCCTCATGAATTCTGTGACTGATTAGAGGATGTGTTTTCTCTTCATGGATCTTTTGTCCCAGCATGTGACAGCACAGATCGTTCTTCCTTTTCTAGTGAAGAAAGAGAGATGGGTAAAAGTAGTCAAAATGTAGAGCATTGGATGAGGTGGGATGGATGGGAGAACTTGAGTGGCCCTGAAACATTCATTTCCATTAAAGTAGATATTTTAAAGAGGTTTTTTGCTTTGGAGAGCTGCCAGTTTCCTTTCTGTTTTTAAATATTCATGAGGCACATGGATATAATACAGTGACAGTGTGGCCATCTAGATTAATAATTTTTCCTCTCTTCCTCAGCCTGGTACTTTACACTTTCAACTCTAAATTCTGCAGTTCTTTAGAGAAATAAAACCAGCTGTATTTGCAAACAGATTAGCCAGGGAGGAAGATTTTATTCTGCCAGCTTGTTAATGAAATAAAAATTACTTGTTAGAAACAAAACATTGACCAACTGTTTTGGCAGGGCACCACTTGTGAATTACTTTCTAATTCCAGAACCAGAATTACTAAAGAAGCAGAGAAGGATGGAATTGTCAAGTTGTTTTTAACTTTTCCCCTCTCTCCCTGGGTGTGCCAATCTGTCTGCAGCAGCAGCACTCTCTGCTCACCAGCACCCACAGTTGCTGGAGGAGTTCAGCCTTCCAGGGTTTAGTGTAGCATAACGTGCCTGGATTATATAATTTCTGAAGTAGAGTCCTGAATCTTGTCTTTTTGACATTACAGCAAACAAAGACAACCTGCCTGAATTAACAGTGACTCAGAAGAACAAGCTGAAACACTTGACGATCGTAAGCCTGGCGTCCCGAATGAAGGTAACATGCCTGGAGTGTGACAGCACTTGTCTCTTGGTTTAGTGTTCTCTCCTGGTGCATATGGGACATTAGCCTTGTGGAATTCCATGGATGAGGTATAAGCGTGTCTGAACTGACATGCAAATTGGTCAGGAAGGCCTGGAAAACTTTGTATAGTTCATTCACTGCTGGAAACGGAGAATCATAGTTAAAAACACTGACTTTTTGTTCTAGAGAAGGCTAAGCAACACTTGATTTCTTCTACAATCCCATTACCTTTTTTCTTCTGTGATGTGCTAATACCAAAGCTTCAGGAATTACTGAAGTTGTGACAGAATAGTTCATGGCCTGGCAGGTGTTTGTTCTGCCACAATCAGTCACTGCTGCGCGTGCAGGTTAAAGTGTAGGATACAATAAGTGTTTGAGTCTTGACCTTCTGAGACTTAGCTGTTCATTTTTGGCTCTAGGACTGTTAACTTATTCTTGGTCTTGCTGTTTTTAGTGCATTCCCTATTCCGTATTGCTGAAGGACCTGGATATGAGGAATCTGAGGGAGCTGGAAGATCTGATTATTGAAGCGGTTTATACAGATATTATCCAGGGGAAGTTGGATCAACGAAACCAGGTGTTAGAGGTGGATTTTTGTATTGGTAGAGACATTCAGAAGAAGGACATCAGTAACATTGTCAAAACACTCCAGGAATGGTGAGGCAGTCTCTCTACCTTTCTTGTTCCTTGTACGTAGCGTGTCCTGTTTTTAGCTTATCCTCAGTTTCAAGTGCTGGCTCAATTTCACCATGTTCCATTAATCAGAGTCTTGTGCTATAAATCGGCACGTGGAGGAGGAGTCTGTTGGGCAAGTTTTCCAAGATCCCATCTGGGATTCAATTTGTGTAATGTATCAAGCCAGACTACCACATTGTGAGCTTCTGCTCACACTGTTGCTTTTACATGGCAAGACCCCAGCGAGGAGTAGAGGCCTTTGCAGAGAGAGGTGCCAAACTGGACTCAAGGTCCTGTGGTGGGAGCTACTCCCCTTCCTGCTGTTACACTTGATAACGAAAACAGAACTTTTCAGCCTTTTTCACTGTGATGAGAACTATGTGGGCAAAAAAAAATCACTGCTGCCTGCAACCATAGTGGGACTGTGGTATTATCATTTTGTGTCTTTGCCAGGAGCTGCTTCTCATCTTTTTATAGGACTCCTTTCCCACCCAGAGAAATTCCCCTATAGACTGTGGAGCCTGTGGCAGGTCTTGAGCTGACTGGGAATTGCTTCCTAGTTGCTGTGGTAATGAGCACATGAAAAGTAATTAAACTGCTGGGTAAATACACTGTCCTGAGGTTGGGGCAGGTTTTTTGCTTCTCTACTCCAACTCTCTCAGTCCCATCATGGCAGGAGGGCTCTGGCAGCTTCCAGGACCTTACAGCCCTGTTTGGAAGATAACAGTGAACCCACTGCCAGTTCTCTTTTTGTCTTTTCCAGTCCCGAGTTCTTGTCATTTGAACACTTATTTCAGTATTACTTTTTTCTTTAATTTTAAAATTTTTCTTACTTTTAAATAATATGTTGCATCCCTGTTTAAGCCGTAATTCTGACTGAAAAGAAGGGTTGAAACTACATTGAACCTGCCGTTACTCTTTGATGGTAACAGACTCTCTAGAGAATGCTGTGAAACGCATTGAGTATGCAGCAGAGCTTTTCTTGCCAGCTTTTTGCAACTCTAAGCAGGAGGTATAAATTTAATAATCTCTTAAACTTTTGGATGAGTGTGACTTTTCAGTGCCTGACTGAGCTGCTCCAGAGAGAACTCGCAGACACTGACATGGTTTGTATCTTGCAGGTGCGATGGTTGTGAGGCAGTTCTTTTAGGAATTGAGCAGCAAGTGCTTAGAGCCAACCAGTACAAAGAGAACCATCACAGAACTCAGCAGCAGGTAGAGATGGAGGTGGGTACAGATTAATTTCAGGCTGCTCTATGCTGTTCGATAAGTGTTTGCTGAAGAAAATTATCTGGTAACACCTGGTTGATGGTCATGGCTCTCTGGCAATCATGCAAATAAGGTGTGGAGTAGGAAGAAAACACGGCTCTTTCTGAGTGCTAGTAAGACCACAAACAACACATTTGCCCACTATGAGCAGATTGCATCTTTCTTGATACATTTTTATAAATTTAGGGTAGGTGACTGCACTAACTGTTGTCCTCTATTGATTTGTGTGGAAAACTGTGCTTTCGGCACAAAGCTTTGATACAATTCTGTTCCTTTCCTACGAGGCAGGCAGGAAGGAAAAAATAAACCATTTCTTTTTGGTTTGCACCTGAAAGTGTGATTAACAAAAATCTCTCGAAGCTCGTTGCTTTTGCTAAAAGTGCCCCCGGCAGCTCCCCCGGGGGTCGGGGCGGCCCGGCCGGGCCCTGCGCGCTCCCGCCCGTAGGTGGCAGCACGAGCCCGCGGTCCGGCCCGGCCCGTGCCACCAAACCCGGCTAAAGCCGCCGGGAAGGTGGGAACGGGCCTCCCGCGGCTCTGGATCAGGGATTATTTCTTGCAAAGTGCTGCATCCCTGCAGGTTTATGTTTACATGTGCTTGGCGGCTCGATCGGCATCCATAGCACGTTTGGTTTGCCAGATGCCTTTGGCCTGGTGTTGGTGCACCTGACTCCCAAACCTTGGGGTTTTTTTTTTAAAAGTTTGCTCACTGTATTTGTAGTGAGCCCTACAGAGTTCCAGGGGACAGAGGATGGTGCCTGGTGACATATCTCTCCTTTTCAGCCAGAGTAGCAGAAACATTACTGCTGCCTCCCATGAAACCAGTTTCTGTTCCCGCTTCTAACAAATACCTGTGGCTCAGCCAGCAAGCCAGGTCAAATGGCATTTTCCCTTTTCAAGTGCTGTCCTAAGAGTAAATTTTTCTTTCACGGACTTCTTTCACCTTCCTGCTTCTGGCCAACAGAAAGGTACAATGGCTGCTTTCTGCACCAAGGCAGTAGTAGGTCCCTCCAGCCAGAAAGAAAGGTGGTACAATATTGTGCCATTGTCTCTTAGGAAAAAAAAAAGGAATCCCCTTGTTATTCCGTATTTGACCCAGACTGGAAATATTAACGGCTCTGGCTGTAATTGAGGATGAAACGTTACCTTTAATAAAGTCAAATGCAGAGCATGTTACTGCTGGGAGAGTCTCTTTTGTAATCTCCACTCTGTACTCCAGGGGATTTTCAATATGTTTATGAACAGAGCTTCTGCTGCGAGGGGAGGAAGAAGCAGGTGCTGATTCACTGTCTCTTCTTGGCCAGGTCACAAACATAAAGAAAACATTAAAAGCTACAGCCTCGTCGTCGGCACAGGAGATGGAACAGCAGCTGGTAGAGCGAGAGTGCCCTCCACACACAGAACAAAGGCAGCCCACAAAGAAGATGTCCAAAGTCAAAGGGCTGGTCTCCAGCCGCCACTAGAACATACCATCTAAATTGTCATTCAGTTAGGAATGACAACAGGAGGAGCAAAAAGGGCCTGCAACTCCTTTTTCAGTGGGTTCTGGGCCAGTCCCTTCCAGGCTGGCAGATAAAAGCCCCGTTGAGTACAGCTCCCAGTTAGCAGCACCTGGCTAAGTTACACTGTGCTGCCCTATGAAGTTTCAGGGTGTCCCTGTTCTGGTCTTCTGAAGAGGGACTTTTAAAGAAAGGGACTAACCAAAAGGGGCAGGAAAAAACCAAAATATCTGTGGACAGTTTTGCTCCCTCCCAGCTAGTTTTATTGCTGCTTAACCTTGAGGAAGCTGCTGTACTAAATCAGATCTTGGGAGAGCTTCTATAGCAAGTGTCCGAATCCCAGGATTGAAGTGTGGCTACCAAAGCCAGGCTGGGAGTGAGGAAGCCATCAACACAGATCTTTTCATTCCCAAAGGGAGTGCAGGAAGGTTTCTAGGCCAGGAACTGCTTTACATGGTAGTCTTCAGCCTTTCTGCTACCCCTGTCTGTTTTAAACTGGGGTGAAATTCACACTACCTCGCTCTGTGAAGGTGAGATCCAGTGCTGGGCTGTTTACTTAACTGTCTGTTTACTGCCCTTACTAGGCCCTTTAATCTCTCACAGATTTAAAGCACTGTTCTGCATCTCTGAGGCATCAATACAATAAGGAGGAAGCAGGCTGCTCTTTCTCGACTTCCTTCTTGCAGGTGGTCAGGGGCATGCTAGAAACTGTTCCTCCTGAATGTGATGTGACCTCTCAGAGCTACCTGTGAGTTGTTTCCCCCATTGACACCTTCGGAGGGTAATTCATTTGCTCTTCCTTGGATGCTGGCGACAGTGGTCTGCACAGGAGAGGAGCCTGTTTGGCATCAAGGCAGGCTGGTGGCCCAGGACCCACTGGCAGGGGTCGCAGCAGCATCCCCTTGCTGAAGCAATGGACTCGACTAGTTTTTCTGAATTTTGAACACTTTCAGGTTGTATTTTCTTCCCTTGTTTTTTGTACATTGTTGTGATTCTAAAGCATTTCAGCCTTTGTTTTGTGGGGTTTTTTTATTTGTTACAGACTAACTTCAGGTGATTTGCACCTAGTTTGTCAAGGTGTGGGGTTGTGGTTTTTTTTTAAGGGGGAAGCATTGGAACAACAATTCATGAAAAAGCACATTTTAGAAAAAAAAATTAAAAATGCTGATTTAATGTCAGAGTCTGGAGTCTTGACTTTGAGGCTGCTTTAGGCTTGTAGTCTAGTGGCACTTGTTCACTTGAGAATTTACTTGATTCTTGGTGTATGTTATCCAAAGGTGTGACTGAGCTCCCTTATTCATGTGGGAGGCAGGGAAGCGCTCTTCACGTTTTGTCAGTGGTTCACCTTTGTCCAACTTTGTGCAGAAGGATCTGTGGCAAAGCTGGTAGCTGAGCCCAGTGTCCTGAGCCTAAACAGCTTTGGCTGGTTGTGGAAGATTTGTAGCTGTGCTCTGTCTTAGGCCAGTCGATTCCTCCCTTTGGGTCTAGCAGAGTGTGCTTTGTAGTTTGGCCCCTGCATTTCACTTCTGTAAAGGGAAGAGCTTCCCGTGAGCGGGCAGGGGAGCTGTTGAAGCAGAGGACTGTGACAATCCTCCAGTCCTGCAGCCAGCTGTCACCTGCGCTTGCTTGTGCAGTGCACGTGCCTTCCTCTTATTGCTACCAGGACTCTTTGCCATCTGCATGTTTGCAGTCCTCAGTCACGGGACTTGTTCACTTCTGAAAGTAAATCCTTCTTTTCTTCTCCTGCAGAGCAGGCACACCAGCTTTTAATCTGGAGAGGTAGATCTAAATAACCCCTCTCCAGCTTTCTCTGGGTCAAGTCGCAGAGGCTTCTGATTCTGATCAAGCTTCTGATTCTTTACCGGCTCTCTGTCCCCCTAGAAATGCAAGCCAAAATATTCCCAGGGAAGGATGTTAAGTGAGTAAGTCCAGAGCACAAAGCCTTCCCCTGTACCTCAGGGGAGCTGTTCCCCAAGCAGTGGCAGTACTAGTTCCTATTCCATCTTCTCCCAGTGTTTAGCTGACAGCTTCTGAGAGGTGCAGGTGGACTTTGTGTCCCCAAATCTGTGTGATAGAGATAAATTGGGTCTGTTTCTGGCTTGCTGTGTGGACAGCTGCAGCATACTGGTTGTCCAGTTCCTCACTGAATTTGACTGGTGAGAATAGGCTCTGTTTTCTTTCCTTCTCATTTTTAATATCAGTCCTGTAAAGAGGCAGGAGGAATACAAATGCCTTTGGGCATTGTTTTTAGCTCCTCAGCAAGCCACAGTCTGCTGGGGAAATAGATGTGAGTTTGGCACCCTTGGTGTTTGTTCCCTGCCAGTTACAGGAGTCACATTAGTTTGCTGGAGCTTCTTTAGTGTGTTGGAAGTTTTCGAGTTTGTTCTTACGTTTTTGCTGTTCTCAAAGCCTGGCTGGGGGTGAGGATCTTACTCATGCTTCGGTACACATTGCCTTTGATCAGCAAAGAAGCAAGGGAGGAAATAGCACTTTGAATAAAGAGCTGTCCCATGTTTGATGGCGACAGAGGACGGAGAAGGGACTGGGGTATTGGAGGGAATGGAGCTGTTTGCGTGTTTGGCTTTCCTGGTGTGCCAGCGTCGGGCTTGGTGCCGCAAAAGGAGGGGGGTGTCTGCGATGAGCCCAGGCTGAGATGAGTCATTAACAAATGACATGCACAGAGTACCTGGGGGAGGCAAACAGCTCTGCAGCAGCTGGTTAATGAATCTGGCTTGAAGGAAAGAGTTAGAAGCTATTCCGGGAATGAAGCAGAAGGCAGAGTTGTTAACAGGGAAGGATGCAGGAGGTGCTGTGCTGTTTGGGAAGGACAACAGATAAAGATTCTGTTGGCTCCCTGTGACTACAGGAAGGGCAGCAACTCAGAGCAGAGTTGCATGAATTAGGGGCTGATGGGGACTGGACTGTGAACAGTTTTGAGTGGGGAGTGCCCGGGGAGCTTAACTGTGCTATGGGAATAAGAGGGAGGTTGGAGCAAAGGCAGTTTTGATGTAAACTCCCATGTATCGCGTGTGCCTGCTGGAGGCAGCTAAGGCAGCTTGTCTGAGCACTGCTGGACTCTGCTGGACGCTGCTCCCTGGTGTGGGGAGAGTGTCCTGCCCTGCTTTGGTTTATGGCAGCAAAGAGCTGCTCCAGCTGCAGCTCATTCCAAGATTGCAGCAGGGCAGACTTTGTGCTATTGAACTTCTGTTTGCCTCCTCCACCCGGAGGGAGACAAAGTGGATGGAGCTGCCTTCCCTTTTGCTCTTCAGGGCTTTATTGTCTAGCTTTGTGTTCTGCAGCTCCACTTGTACTACTGCTTGTTTAATATGGAATTGAGCACTGAGCTGGAAAATGGAAGAGAGGATCTCAGCTGATTGCAGTGCTGGTAGGCTGCCCTAGCCCTAAAGCTGTGCCTCATGCTAACAAATGTCCCTGGCATTCCTGCTGTGACTCGGTTGATACCAGCTAACATCAGGCAATTCTGGAATATGATAAAGCAATGCTGATGTCAGTCTTTTACAGAAGAAAAAAGTTTTGGCTCGAAATCTATTCATTTTTTACTTCCCTCCTCACCCTCTTAGGTAAGTTGAATGCCAGGTTAGTCTTGTGTTGAGAGCAGGAGGGAAAGTCAGTGATGCTGTCAGACCCTTCTGTGTTCAGATTTGTTCAGACCAGTCCTGCAACTGGTCTTGTGCAGATTTCTGAAATCCAGTGGGTGCTTTTGGAGCTGCACTCAGGCTAGCAGATCTCTCTCCATGGATCATGTACAGGAGTAGGACCTGCAGAGCTGCTCTCCAGAGTGAAGCTGGGGAAAGCAAAGCTTTTGTTCCTATAGAGGCAGTGGTAGAAAGAGTTGGCCATTCTCCCACCAGCCCTGCAAAGGGAATTTTGCTGAACAGCTTTCAGTTCCTGTAAGAATGGAAAATGATACAGACCTCAGAGGGTGGCTTTGGTTTTAGTGTTCTTATCCTATGGGGGTGAAATGCTCTACTTCATGTGTGTGAAGCAGACTCGGGCTTACTCTTTGCAGGGGAGACAGAAGGAAGAGTGCCCTTAGCTTTGATAGCTGTATTGGAACGTAACAAATCACATGGGTAACCCAGACATTTCCTAAACTTTCAGTTCTCTACAAGTTTATGTGAGTGCAGCTAAGCTGGAAACCACACAAAACCACCCCTGCAGGGTAAAACAGTCCAAGCTTGTGTGTTTGTAGGGCTGCTGTGCTGGGGTTTGTTACTTCAGCATCTGAGCCAATTGCAAACTACAATGGAGAGAAACAACCTTACTCTTTATCATTCTTAAAAATGGGGAAGTGGAGAAATTTAAGAACCTATAGGCCCAGCTAGCAAGATGTTGGGCACTTAGTCCCAAACAAAGTCTCTTGTTTTTTTTCCACCCCACTAATTCCTCTGTAGCATCTGACTTAATGCAAGGGAACCAAAACCTGAATCTACATAGCATATTTTTGTATAATCTGAGAGAGTAACCCAGGGGCAGCAGGGAAAGTAAATTAAAGTTTAGAGTGATCTCAGTTCCTGCTTGTAACCTCAACCTTGTATTCTTAATACAGAGTTTTAGCCTGACAGTCTGATTGAATTTCTCAGCAGAGTTTTTAGAAATATGTCATTGTTTCACTCTGCTCCATGATGAAGGTCTGTGTCTCTCAGGGACTGTTGACATTTTGCTGATATTTCATCAAGTTTGGCCCTACCACAGAGCTACCAGAGGTAAGTGATTGAGGTAAAGAGAGTGCGTGTTTACCCCTAGCCTGGGCTGACCCTGTTCTCAGTGTCCCTGTGGTGGTATTCCCCTCTCTGACTGGTGAACCAGGCAAGGAAAAGGCAGAGCAGCAGTTTGCTCCTTGTCTCTGAATCCACAGGCACAGACGCTTCTTTTTCCCACAGTGTTTTCATCTCAGGAGATACCCTGTTGCAAATTGCCTGAGTGTGGTTGCTGTGACCACAGCTTTTTCTTGATAAGCTCCGGTGAATGCATATACACACTGGAAATTCAGGCAGTAATGGGATGCCATAGGGTCATTTAACAGTCCTGAAAAGTGTATTTCTCCACAGAGCACAAAAGAATTTGTACCAGTAGCACTTGCTTAGTGTAATTCTAGTAGAAGATGGGACACCCTTCCAGATCTCCAGGTCTCCTATAGAGGCTTTGGAATATCTGTATCACTAGGGCATTTTTAAAATGCTGTAATCACACATGATACTTCAGTGTTTCCAGAAAAGCTGTTTGTGGTGGGTAAGTGAGGCCTCACTCTGTCAGGGATCAGCCTTTCTGCGAGTATTTGGAGCTTGTCTGACCATAGGCTGTATCTTCATGGGTCTCAGGTTTGGGAGTAGTGCTGTCCAGCCCTCCAGACTCTTCCCAGAGATGCAGTTAATCTCAGCACCCCTCATGTTTTGGTCAGTGTCTCATGATGAGCTATTGCAGTAAGTAACGTCTCGGTGTTTCATTGTCACCTTCGCAGCTGTTAGAGAGCACCAGCTCCTTCAGGATCACCTGCCAGCTGTGATGCTGTACCTTTTACATCATGACTGTGAGATGACACCTCTCCCTGCTGGCAGACAAGCCAGGTGGGTAGGCATTGCTCCTCAGAGCTGTTCTGCACCTCGGGAGGTGCAGGCCATTGCCTGGTGTAGCATAAAGGAAGTCAAGGACAAGGACAGCGTTATAAATAAGGGGCAAAGCACAGAGCTGTGTCCTGTTCCAGCTCTGCTGCAGTTGCAGAGAGCAACCTTGGGCAGATCAGCTCCTCTGCAGCTGTGTTTCCCAGGACAGCCTTGCTCCTGCGTGCTGACTGTGACAGGGTTTGTGAAGGGCTTTGGTCTCCTGGCTGGGCAGAGGTTCATTGCTGATGGAATTGATGCGTACGTGCATCAGTAGGGGGGAAATCTTAAACCTTTTAAGCTTTTCCAGAAGTCATCTTCCTCCTCTGTAGCATATCCTTCTTTTCTCCTGATGCAGATAAGGTGGTCCATTGTGGGAATATCAGCCCGGAGTATTATGGGTAATATTCCAGGTTAATTATGGAGGGGGCAGGAAAAATAGCCTGTGCCGTTTTCAACAATATCAAAGGGATGCTACCTAATGATTTTCCTATTAGCTCTTTTCCCAGCCTGCCAGAGTCGCTGCAGAAGTGTCATTTACAAAGGCAGTTTGCAACTCATTACCCTGGATTTTCACTGTAGTTCTGCTCCAGAGAGCGTGGGCTTTTGCTGCGTGCCCCAAACCTAATGAATTGCCTGATTCGGTTAGTGCTGCCATCCCTTCTGACAAGGTTAGTTGCTGACTGACAGGAAGGGGCCTGAATTCAATTCCCTTCTTGTTTTCGACTCACGCTTGTGTCGAGCGCAGGCTCCCTCTGGAAGCTGCCCTGTGATCCCTTCCCTTTGTTTTTCTGTGTTCTGAGGGAAGCAGCCCATGCTTGGAGAAGTCCTGCAGCAAGTGGCAGGGGCATGTGTGCTGCTGCCCCTGGCAGTCCCTGCTCAATGCCTCAAGTCCCTTTCCAGCTGGAAAATTCCTTTGCTCTCCTGCTCTGGGCTTTTCTTTTTCTTCATTGCTTTGGGATTTGCTGTCACCTGAGCTGAGCTTTGTAACCCTTCAGCCAATAAATACCTTGGAAAAGTTGCAATGTGGACTGGGGGAAGAGAACTGATTTCCCACACATTAGAGGGCAACTGTGTCCCTGTTGTGGGAGCTTCAAGGTCTGCTCCAGCCTGTTCAAGCTTTACCAGGCACTTGTATAACAGCTCTGGAGAAAGCTCTTTGTCCTTTTTCACTAGAGAGCAGTGTGCTTTTTCAGGCTGGGGGCCTATGGCTCAACTCCTGCTAGGAATAGCTCCTGAGAGGAGAAATCAAGGCTGTTCTTACATCACGTGACAAGTGCTACCACTTGGAAGCTGAATGTGGCTACTGCTCATTCGGCTGGTGGTGCAGGAAACATGCAGGTGCTGAGAGTGCCAGTGTGAGCTGAGTGTGGACAGAGGAGCCTGGGACTCCTGCCCCCCTCACTTCCAGGTCTGTGGACACACACCTGCTAAATGCTGTTCTCTGAGCCTGCAGTTGAAATGTCAGATGCCACCCCCTGAGGCTGCAGCTTGCATCCAGGACATCTCTTGTTCAATTACACTGTCTCTGAGCTCGGCTGTGGCAGGGGAGTTTTTTAGTGCTGGCCCTGGATCCTTTTACTGGATGTCTTGAGGATCTGACCAAGCTTGCCCACAGGGGAGGCAGTGATGTTTCAGAGATCAATTTGTTTCTGCTGCAAATAGTGCCTCCTCCTGCACTCTTAATTAGATTCCTGTGGTCCCTCTTTCTTGCTGCCCTTGTTTGCTACTGAACCCCTATCAGGGAGACTCAGTTGTGGCCATATCAGCTGTTTGCTGTGCTTTAAGGTGCTGCTTCTGATTCCCGTTCTGGCTTGTCCACTGAACTGAGGAAGGTGCCCATCAGTGCTCTGGAAACTGACCTCTGCTGGCAGTGCCACTCTGCCTGTCAGACCCACCAGTCTGGCTGTGCCATGGGGAGCCTGAGGTTGAGTGGATCTGAGTTATCCCAAGTGCTCTTTCACCCCCAAGTGCTGCCTTCTCTCTTGCACATCAGCTCACACCCCATGTGGGCACAGTGTTCCCGTCCTGCAGGCGGGAATCCACATGCTGAGGGACACGGAGACTTATCCCTAGTCAGAGTGGAAGCAGTAAAGCGAGGAGCCAGGCTATTATCCTCTTCCTCTGCACCAGGAGCTCTCACTCTGATCCCTCTCCTTCTGCCAAGCAACTGTCCTTTTGCCATGCAGCTTTGTCCTTTTCCTTAGCCTTGCTCTTTAACAGTGGATGGAAGGAACCCATGCTGTGCTTTTTCCCTTGGACTATGCTGCAGAGGAGAAACGGGCATCCAGACCGTACATGACTCCAGCCTGTGATCTCTGATCTCCCCTGAGGTTCTGCTTCACTTGGGTGGTCAAACTGTGTGGACCTTGGACTGGGTCCCCCCCACCATGTTGAGGAGAGCCCCTCTGTCACCAGGCAGGTGATTTTATTCCAGCTCTGGCTTGCAGCAAAAAGCCAAAACTGGAAGGGGAATTGTTCCCACCTTGGTCCCAGCCTGGCACTCTTATGGTCACTACTCTGGCTTCATGCTCAAGGACCAGGACTCAGAGAGACCTGCAGCACCACCTTCTTACACCCTCTTTTCAGACTTGGTGTGCAAGGTCTGCACAGTAAGCAATTCCTTATTGTCCCTTAGGTTTGCTGGGTGACAGTGGACAGTACCTTCTAATGGGCATCTCTTTAGCCCCTCCTTCCCTCTAGAGATGTGTGAAGCTGTAGAATGTTGTATTTGCCTTACAGAGCCCTGTCATTACCTGCGGTCAGCTCTGGAGGGCTCCAGCTGACCCTCGGGTAGGGCACTGAGCTGCCACCGGCCCATCCTGCCTCCTTCCCTCCCAGAGTCTTGATTTTGTTCCCCATAGGCAACATCTTATGTGGTCCATCAGCTGCTGCTCCCTGTCCAGCTGGACTCTGTGGGCACCACGAGGTGGGTACCTGTCTCTGATGGAGTCTGTGCTCGTGCAAGGTTAGAAACGTCACCTGTGTGCCCCTAACCTGATGATTGAGCTGTTGGGTGTCTGAATGAATCCTCTTGTTCTGTAAACCTAATGTTCTCTAATAGTTGGGGTGAGTCTGGCTGAAGGTTTCTATGGTTTCCTGGTGGTTGCTAAGGAAAAGGATCGCTCTGCCTCTGGGTCTTGGTGACTTTCTTTTTGCCCTGTCCTAGGTACCGGAGCCCAGCAGAACATAATGCTTGTTGTTTCCCAGCCCACTACAATGGTCAGGGCATAATTTGTGACTCCTGTCACGGCTGGGCTGGGCGCCTGCCACTCTTTTTTTCTAAGGCCTCTTTGAAGAATGAGACCAAAGAGCCTTCATGCAGGCGTTTGCATGTTTGCTGCGCTCCCCACCCCCTTGCTTGCTGTTTCCTTTAGAGCTCCAAGTCATTTTAACGATTTATTTCATGCACTTTACATAGCAAGAAGCTGTAGCAGCAGCTGTGTCCATGAATCCTTACCAGGCAGCCCTCAGTATATTTTGGTCTGTCTACATATTGTCCCAGACACAGTTAAATAAATCTCTGCTGGAGGAAGGGACTTTACAGCTCAGCAGCAAAGGGCTGGCGAATGGGAATATAAACAAGATACTCAGTGAGCTGCCGGATCCCGGAATAACAGTGCCTCTGGCATAAAGCTCTGTTCCCACCAGCACAGCTGGGGGCCAGATCCAGTGCGGGCTCTTTGTTGCTGTCAGCAGGGACTGCGTCTCCATCCGGCGCCCAGTGATAATATTATAGCTACGGGGTGAAAGTTGGACCCAAACCTGCAGACTGGAAGCAGTTATAACATGTCTAGGCCAGATGCTGCCCTTGTCACCCTGCTGTCGATCCGGGGCTCGGTTGTTGAACGTGGTGGGCTCAGTTCCACGGGTGCCATTTGGGATCTGGGCAGGGATGAGCTCAGCTGGGTTCTGCGGAGGCTTGGAGCTGCTCGCAGCACCGGGCAGCGTTCGATCCATCAGGGCATCACAGGATTCACAAGTTTACTTTTGCATATGGGATCAAAGCTTAAAATATCAGCTGGCCTTTCTCTCGCTCCTGACTTTTCTAAAACATCTGAACAATTTCTTCTTTAGCTCTGTTAAAATCAATCAATCTGACATTTAAATTGTATGTGAATTTGATAAATAAAGACAGGTTACAAAATGCCACATGGAATGATTTTTTTTTTAAAGTTTTTCAACTACTTAGGACAAAAAAATGTTACAATGCTCAACTTTTCATTTAGTTACATAAATAATTTTTTTATAAATATCTCTTTATAAACAATATATAAATAGCTTTACAACATAAATACATTTATGCATGACATGAATTTACAAACAGCAATGTTATACAGCTGGCTTCATCAGTCTCTTGGAAAAGCACTGTCCCTTGTCTCGGTGAGTGTTTGTATATATAATATATATAAGATAGAGAGCACTTGTTAAAAAAGTAACAAAACCAAAACAGTTGGTGCCATGACTCCTCGTACCAAAAAGAAAAACACAGCCACGTCTTTTGTCCATTCCAGGGGGATCACTGCTCTTCTAAGTGTTGCCTGGGGGATGGCCGTGCCTGGCCGTGCGTGGTAGGAGAAAGTGGACTATGGATTCAAAGCCCTGTGAGGAAGGAAAAGAAAGTGCCTGTTAGTAGTTGCCATACAACAACCCTTACCTGTCCCAAGCTGAAACCTCTGTCAGAGTAACCCTGGCCTTGGGCTGGGGGATGTTGAAGTCAGCAGAAGCCCTCCCTGAGCTTTTTTGCTTGTGCTAAAGCAAGGAAGAAGCTCGCCCTTCACTCTCTGGCTGCTTGGTATTTAGGGGAGAGGCTGAGGGAAGCTGCTGCTCCTGCCCCTGCATCTATTGGAAATCTTTTTTTCCTAATGATTTAGCAAGGGCAGATGCATATGATCTGGCTTCATGGTGTGTGTGTGCTTCTTGGAGCCCTAAGCTGGGTGATTCCTTGGGAAGACCAAGGAGCCTCTACATGAGGGAGCAGGGAAGCAGCACTCATCCCTCCAGGCCAGGCTGGGGAGCAGCCCACATCCCTCCAGGACAGGCCATGGACCAGCACTGGCATCCTGCGGGCACCTTTGGGCCATGCTCTTCCCACTGCTCTGCAGAGCAGCAGGATGCTGGATCCGGTCCCCTCTGTGCCCAGTTGTGTTACTACAGGGCCAGGGCAGGTCCTTGTGAGTGGGGCAGTGCTGTGCCATGGGAAGAAGAGGGAATGGTCTGGGCTGCAGCAGGCAAGTGCTTCCCCTGCTGTGAGTTCATCTGCGTGTGACCTGTGGGCAGGGCCAGGCCAGAGCTTCATGGCCCCCAGCACCTTCAGGGAGAGCTGGCAGGGGAGGCACTGCCAGATTTCTCCCAAACCAGTCGCTGTGGGGAAGTGGCATTTCCTTCACCCCTCTATCCCTATGCAGTGGCTGTGGAGCACTGTGGGAAGAACTTCTCCAAGCTTCCCATAACTTGCTCAGATACAAAGCCAGAGTTGGGAAGTGCAACTCTTGGCAGTCAGCAGAACTAGAAGACACCTGGGGAACTTGTGTATTGTTTTTCCTCACATTAAAAGCATTGGTGCGTGGCTGAGACAGGAGGCTCACTAACCCTCCCATTGCAGGCACACGGGGTACCCTGCCCTCCTAACACCTACCCACAGGTCCAACGTGTGTGTCAAGCATAGGGAGGAACTGGGAACATGTGGCTGCACTGGAGCTCCTCCTGCATCCTCCCGGAGCCTACGGGTCTATCTCAAACTAGGGGGAATCCAGCTTGAGCTGCTGCGGGAGCAGCTGGGGTCTGATCCTTCTGCAAGGCAGCAGGAGGGGTGATGGAAGGGTGGCAACGCAATTAAGGCCAACTTGGGGTCTCTTTTACCCGCCAACAACGCCGGGTGTTGCGAAGCTCAGCGGGATGACCCCCTGCAGTCCCGCCCGCTGGCATCTCGCGTTCGCGGGGCAGCGCATCCCGCGCATCCACCGAATCCCGCGCATCCCCCGTGGTGCCGGAGCGCAGCCCCCCGGCCCCATCCTGGCCCCATCCCGGCCCGGCCGCGCACTCACCGCCAGGGGTCCCTCAGCATCCGAGGCCGCTCATGGCGCCGATGCGATCCAGCTTGAGCCCGAAGCAGCCCTTGCCCAGGCCCTTCTTGTGGAGGCCCTTGTGGCGGCGGCCCGGCGGGTCCTGCAGCAGCCGCGCCCAGCCCGCCCGCGGCCGCGCCTCGGCCCGCGCCTCCCGCGCCTCCCGCGGGCCCGACCCGCCGCCGCCGCTCCGCTCCTTCTCCCGCTCCTTCTCCCGCTCCTTCTCCCGCTCCGCCGTCTCGGGCGGACCTGCCGCCGCCGCTGCTGCTGCCGCCGCCGACCCGCGGGACGCCTGTGGAGAGGGGAGAGGGTCAGAGCGCCACCGCCCCCAGCGACCCCGCCGGTGTTGGGAACCCCCCGTTAAGGACGCGCAGCGGGGTCTGTGTGTCACCACCACCCCCCCCGCCGACGCAAAACCAGGACTGGGGTCGGTGCCCGGCAGCGCAGCCCATCACCCCGCGGCTGTGCCCAAGGCATCTTCTTTCCTCCCTAAATCTATGCTCCCTTCCCTGGTGTCAGAGCATCCCCCTGACCCATACCATAGCGGTGTCTTCCTGCCCTCTCCCGGCAGTGCCCTGGTCACTGCATGTCCCCTCAAAAGGGCCGGTGGTGCTGCACCCCCAGCTGTGCTGCTGTCACTATCCCGTTGTCCTGTCACCCTGTCCTCTGCCATTGATCTGAAGGGGCCTGAAAGCTGGCAGGTCCTTTCCTTTCAGGTCCCTTCGGTCACTGCGTCCCCCACCAGTTCACAGAGCTCTTCAGATTATGGTGGAGGGGTCCTGCCCCCCAGCTCCCCCCGCACCACTGCTTTGCAGAGTGTCCCCAGCAGTGATGGGGAGATCTGGGTTCCCTTTCCTTCCTGCTCCCTCCCCTAGTTAATACTCTCTGGGTGACCCCACTCTTCCAGTTCTGACCCACAATTAGGGGGCACACCCCCTTCCATCTCTGCCCCCCATCTCCCAGGCCATCTGTCTCCCTACTCGGAGCTTCTGCTTACCTAGCCCTGGGAATGCTCACCTTCATTCACCTCCCCGACAACCCACCTCGTATCACCCCTTTCTCTGCAGCCTGCACCCCAGTTCCTTACAAGGAAGCCACCACTCCTATCCCACTGCTGTGGCACCTCTCACTCTGTGTCCCCATCTCTGCTCGGCCCTCTGGGCAGTGCCACCCAGTGCAGGTGGCCTCTGGTGCATCCCTCTTCCTCAGCATCTCAGGACATCCAGGTCCCTGGGATACCCCCATTTGAGGCACCCCTTCCCCGGGACACCCCCCAGATGCTCCTGCCTGGGCCGTTTGGTCAGGACTGCCTCTCACCGTGCCCACCGTGCACCTGCTGCCTGCCCTGCTCTGGCTCTGCTCCCCTTCCCAAGTGCCCAGCATAGCAGGGTCCCCAGGGTGACGCCGGGGAGCAGACTGCCACCCTTCCTGGCGCTGATCCCGCGGGGTACAGGGCGCACAGTGTCCCCCTCCAGCCTCTAGTCTGGGGCTGATGTCCCCAGCGCGTTTGGGACAGCCCAGAGAAGCAGGGAGTCCCTTTGCAGTCAAATAGCCGGTGGGGAAAGAAAGACCCCCCTTTGCACTGACTCTGCCACCCCACAGTCACCCCACGTCCCTTCTCTGTGCCGTTAGGGCCCTCAGCGGGACGGGAAGAGGAGGGAGAGCCGGGGGCAGCCCCCGCCGTACCTTCTGTGGGAGCTGAGATGCCGGCTTCGCCTCCAGCCTGACGGAGAGCAGCGCGAGTAAAAGTCCACCAGCCAGCAAGGATGAGATCTGCATCCTGCGGGGCCGGGCGGGAAGGGAGCCGGGGGGGCAGCGGGGAGCCGAGGGCAGCCCCGGGGAGAGGCCGGGACCGACGGGAGTCAAAGTTCAGAGCGGAGCCGCGAGGTCCCTCCTGCCGCCTGCAAAGTGCCGAGCTTGTGAACTTGGGCTTTCTGCTTCATTCATTTTATAACCCAACCTGCTCGGTGATGTCATCTAAACACCAGGTCCAACGTGCCTCCCACTTCACAATAGTAGGAATTTAAAGAGGGGGGGTGGGGGGTGTCCCCTATTCCTTGGCAGGAACAAATGACACATCAGCCCAAGGCAACCAGCTCTGAGACTTGGAAAGCAGAAAGGGAAAGCGGGGGGCATTTGGCTTCGTGCCCCTGCCCTCCCCCAAACACCCCTGGCCCCCCCTGCAAGCCGTCTGCCCTCCCTTTGCCCGGCTGCCCCACGGCCCCTCTGCTCCCCCCACCGCGTCGGTGACCCCCCCCAGAAGAACACAGGCCAGGCGGGGGGGTGGTGGTGGTGGTGGTCCCGGTGGGGGGTTAAGCCCAAAAGACAGGAATGAGTGAAAAAAGCACATTTTTTTCCACATCCAGGAATAAATCGGACCTCCCAGGTCCCTGCCTGGCAGCAGGAGGGCCACTGTCCTCCCTGGCAGGGACGCTGGGGACTCAGGGGCATGGGAGGGGGCAGGGGTGCTCCTTGAGGGCACCTAAGTGGGTCCCTCAGCTTGGAGGGGGTGACCCGCTCTCTCCACTTTCATGAGGAGCTTCATGGGGTCCCTGGGCCAGGAGATGGGGCTTTTCAAGCACCCTGGTGATGTGCACAGTCACTGTCACAGGGTCCCTGCTGGGGACAGGACCCCATTGGCTGATCCACCACAGGGCTGTGCAGTCTGGCCTCCTCCGACCTGCTCCTGGAGCTGGAGGGTGCAGGAGAAGGATGTGATCCTGGGATTAATCCCAGTGGATTGCAGGGGCTCTGGATACCTGGTGCGGGCTCCCCCCTGCTCTAACCCTTCCCCTTCAGCATCTGGGAGGGCAGGATTTGTGCCTCTGCTGCTGCTGTGGTTGACACTGGGTAGCTCTGAAGCTCCATTGGCTTTTTGCTGATGGAGCTTAGCACCATCCCTGGCACTCTGTCCAGGAGGGATGCTCTTACTGGGATCAGGACAGAGGAAAGACAACCTCCTCTTTGCAGAAGTATGCAGGGCTGAATTGCATCAGGCTGGATTTGCACCCCAAATCTCTTCCCTGGGACCAGGGAAACAATCTCTGCTCTTCCCCCTATCCCTGGGATCTGTTCCAGTCTGGCCCTTTCCTCCTGCTCCGTTTCTTGGTCTTTCTGGACTCTGCTGCTCCACAAATCCCCAGGGACCTGCCCCTGCTGGGGGACGATGTCTCTTTGGGGGTCCGTGGTATCCCCTGTTCGGGAGCAGGGAGATGTTTCCTTTTCCGCAGCCCGGGCTATTGTGCACGGGACACTTCAAAGGAGATTGGCTTTTCAGCTCCATGTGAACGGGAGCTGGAAGGTGAAGGTCTCGGTGGTTTTTCCACTGTGCCTGCCAGGTGGAGACAACTTGGACTTTTTGGAGTGTGAAGCTGTGCTTGGGCATTTGTCTGCGTGCAGGCAGAGCGAGGTGATGGAGTTGGGATTGGAGCCGATCTCGAGTGCCAGGGAGCCGTGGGTGCAGGCAAGGAGCAGAGAGAGGCCCCTTCTCTTGGGGTTCAGCCCTCGTCCCACCCAAAGTGTAGCTGGGATGTGACATCCAGCCTCTCTGGGGGGAAAGGAGGGGGGCTCTGCACCACTACCCCCGTCAGCAGGGCTTCTGCAGGGGAAAGGGGAGCAGAAGGCAGCTGAGCCCTGGGGCTCCACAACCTGGGGATGTCGGGGTGCCCGAGGTCACCAGCGGCTCAGCAGACCCCACAGGGTCCTGCCTTCACCATCCTGATTGTGCTGGCTCCTGCCCTGATGCTGCGGGCAAACTGCCCCGCGGCTTCTCCCGGGGGACCCGGAACGGGGAAGGAGACGGGGCAGGCGGAGGGGGAAATGTCACAGAGCGGGGAGGAAGGGCTGCCTCGCTTGCCCTGGGGTCGGTCCCAGAGCTGCTCCACCAGCCCCTCGCCCCGGAGTATTAGAGTGTTGCCACAAATGCCACAACGCGGTCAGGTCTCAGCCAGCGCCAGCCCGCAGGAGGCTTGTCCCTGCCCTCGGCTCTCACCAGCGTGGTTTTCATTAGTGTATTTTCTTTGTCACGCTGTGCAGAGCCTCGGGTTTGGGGGGTGGGGGGAGGGAGGGCTGTGCTTTATAAATCCAATTAGTCTTGTTATTCAAATTACTCTGCCGAAAGTCAGAGCCGGGCGCACACAAAGCCTTAACTCAAACCAGATCGGATCCATTGGGGTGGCAAAAGCTTGGAGCGGGGAGAAGAGGTGTGCAGGAAGGGGTTAAGAGCATGAAAGCTTTTTGCTTGGTGGGATGGGGGCCTGAAAACTTTTAACCCTTAAAGGGATGCACCTTCATTAGCCCACAGCCCTGTAGGATGCTCACCATGGATGAGAACTGACAGACTCGGGGCATGTGTGTAAGCTGAGAACATGGATGGAGGGCTGGGCTCACTGTGGGCTTCCCTCCAGGCACTAGAGAGCAAAGGGGATCCTGCTCAGCTGGATAGGGAGGGACGGAAACCCTCGGGATGTGCTGGAGGGGGTGACACTCCTCCCCATTGTACCCAGGGGCCCAAAGAGAGTCACTGGGAGAGAGGGGCTCCAGGGGTGGCCTGCCCTGAGGAATACCAGCTTTGAACCAGGAACTATGGGGATGCACTGCTGTGGGGATAAAAATGGGGAGATACTGCTGAGTCTTGGCAACGTGGGGATGAGCCCTGAGAAGACGGACTTGAGGGGACTGTAGGGAGTGGGGAAGGGAATGGAGAGGGTGTGTGTGTGAGAACTCCCTGCCTGAGGATGGAGGGATTCATCAAAGTGTGACCAGTGCCAGCACGATTTGGAGAGTGGGAGGAGATGGGTCATGGGGGTGTGACAGCAGCACCGGGTGTTCTGGCCTCATCACAAGGAAGGGGTGAGCAGATGCCTGTGGGTGAGGCTGGATCCTGCCAGGAAGCCCTGGGGCGCTGGCTATCTCAGCTGAAGTTAGGAGCCAGGCTTCAGGCACCTTCCAAAGGATCATCCCGAGAAAGTTTACGGGACAGAAGTGTGGAGTCTAGTCTGCAGTAAGCTGCTACCATAGCAGTGAACAGCCAGCGATCCAACTCCTTTTTCTTCCACTCACTTGTCCTTAGGGAGCTTGTTTCTGTATTGATTTGGGGAAATCACTGCCCAGATTTATGTCTCTTCTGATGCCATGGGCCAGGGAGGATTTCCTGATGGAGTGATGGATAAGTCTAGTGTGAGGATTTCCAGCTGATGCTGTGTGAGGGCCAATCATCCCTTTGCAAAAAGACACATCAGAAGGCTGAGTGCATGTGATGGTGATGCCACAGTTGCTGATGTTTTTGCACAACCAGTGGCCAGCCCAAGGAGCTGTTGGTGGGATGGAGGAGGTACAAGGATGGAGCAGCTACAAGGACGGAGGAGCTACTTCTCCACCAGTGCAGCCAACTACCAGTCCCGAGGAACATGATGTGTGCTGTGTTCACCAAGAGAATGTCACCAAGGGTTTGATGTGCCACAGCAGGAGCTTTTCACAGTTTTTTTTTTGTTTCTGTTTTTGTTTTTTTACAGGTTTTATACTACCTCTCCAGGGGTCTGGTGATAGCAGGCTCAGTGAGAAGCCATTTGGGGAAGGATTTAAATTTGGGTTATAGGGATGGATGAGCAGCCTCTGGTGCCTGCAGTGGCAGGGGACCACCTGGTCCCACCGCTGTGGCAGGATGCAGCAAGTGATGTGCCTCCTGAGGATGCTTTGAAGAAAGCTTTTCTGGAGAATAACGCTATAGCCCCTAAGGCAGGAGCACTTCCTGGGGGCTCAGACCTGGCCACCAATAGCCCCTGGGCTTGGGCAGCCACTAGGCTGTCATGGGGGTGGGGTGTGATGCTCCTGGGGTGCTATGGTAGCACTGGTGCCTGTCTGAAACACAGATGGAGATTTTGGCCTCGTTGAACACCCCTGGTGTTTATTTTGGAAGCTGCTGCTGAATAAGGCATTACAGGGAACATTGCATGATTTTACGCTTTCCCTTGTCTTCTCTGGGTCTGGAAGAGGGCTCTGGCTCACAACATGTATGTGGCCAAGATCCCCTCTTCCCAGTCTGGGACTGGGATGGGAAGAGGCCCTGCAGAACTGCCCTGATAGGGCAGGCAGGGATGGGGTTGCAGGTGCAGCAAGGGCATGGAGACTGAGAGGGCACCTCTGTCCCCTCCCAGACCTCCCAGAGTGAAGAGGGCAAGGAGATAGGGGCAAGCCCCAGGTAGAGACTCAGAGGTCTTTGCTAGTGAAGTGCTGACATCCTGGCAGGCACAGTGTGTTTCTCCCCCAGAGGAGAGAAACACACTGGGGGAGGGTTTGCCTTTGGCTGTTTGCCATTTACTCTGGGCTTCCCGAGATGCTCCAGTCTCCTCCTGACTTTCTGGGTATTTTCCCCAGGGCTGCACTGGGATGGCTGTGCTCTGGGGCTGGGATGTCTCACTGCTCTGGTGGGAGCAGGAACACGATGTCTCAGGGTTTTGTTGAATGTCAAGAAAATTAAGCAATTCTAATGCATGGGTGAGTCCATGCCATGAGCCTCCCTCTGTGTCAGTCCTCGGAGGATAGGAATTGCACTGCCTCCAGTTCCCAGCAGCCTCGGCTCTGCAGCTAATGCAAGGGCAGGTTGTTGGGATTTTCCAAGCTAAATACCACAGTCTTCGTTTTCCTCCCTTTCTCAGATTACTTCCCCCCAGAAATGGGAGTCTGGCAGTGTTTCACCCACAGCCTGGGGGTCCCAAGATCAGCCCAGTCTTGGTTTTGGTGCTGAGCATTCCTTTTGGAATAGGTACTGCCCAAAGAGCTGATGACATGGAAAGGCCAAAGGATGAATAACTGACACCACATTTATCCCTGCAGAGAGCCATACCTCGTGCAGATCCCAAGAAAGGATCCAACAGGCCAGTGAGGACAGACCCCCAGCTGGTACCTAGGAGGTTTCCAACACAGCTTGGAGCCAGATGCCACCACCACACCACATCACCCTGCCACAGCCCCAGGGGCATGTCTGTGCCCTGATGTGCTACGTGCACATCCAGGCCTGGTAAGCAGGTCCTCACTAGCCCCACGGCTCTGGCGGAAGTGCATGTTCTGGCTTGGCAGGAGCCTCTTCCACCTGGGTTGGCTGTGCAAACCCTGCCATCCTCACCAAAGCTGTCAGCAGCTCTCTTGCAGCCCCCCTGCCAGCCCCAAACACCCTCCAGCTCCTCTGAAATAGCTTCCTGGGAATCCAGCACCAAGTGGTGGGAAGTCCCTTTTGGCATCAGTATTTTAAGGTAAAAACCCTTTGGACTTTTTGGGCCTTTCCCTGGAGCATCCAGGATGTGGGAAACCCCAAGGGAGTGCTGGGATGCAGGGAGCCAGATAAGTGCTGGTCTTGACCTCCTGACGTGGAGTCAAGCCCTTGACCTCCTGACAGGGTTGTGATCCTGATGAAGCCAGATTTGGGCTTTCTGCCTCTTTTTTTTTCTCTTTTTGGGAGGGAGTCTGGCTATCTCCCATAGGAGAGTTTTGTGGAGGTGCCAGGTTGAGCATCATGGGGTTACACTGGCCACAGCGAAGTGCTGGCATGGGAAGAAGATTTCAGCACCACAAATGGTAGGGCAGCCTTGTGGAGCAGCTAACAGTCCAGCAGGGCCTTGGTCATGCCTGGGAACATCTGGGGCCGCTGCTCCTGTGGCTGGGGAGCCCTGCTGGCTGTGGAGTGTCACGGTGGCCCCGCTGCCACCCCACAGGCAGCCTCTGTGGACGTGCAGGGCTCCACAGTCCTAACCTTTAGCAACCAGACAGAATAACAATGCCAGCCTGCTGGGGTATAATGGCCGGTGTTTGCTTGAGATACAAAGGCACCGAGCTTTCACATGAGGTAATACTGATAAGTTCCGCTCTCATTCACTGCTCCGCCTGCCAGACGGCAGCAGGGCTGGCAGCAGCCCCTGCCTGCCCTCACTGAGCTGTCGGGGATGTGCCCACTGACCCCTCGGCCCGTCATCTCTGCTGAAGCACTGGCCCCTGCTGCCCCGTGCTTGTCCCACTGGTCACCCAGCTCCAATGTGGCCCCCACAGGGGCTGTTCTGACCCCATCCTGCGTGTGTGGAATGGGAGATGCAGGGGCAGCGATGGGGGCTTGTAAGGTGAGTCTCTAACACTGTGACTGCAGAGCAGTACAGTTCCTTAGTCCCCGCCTGCCTGGAAAGTGCCTTTTCCACATTCCTGAGAACATTAGGTAGGGCTTGAACTCACTGCACATCCCTTACCCCATGTGCTCTGTCCCCCCTGTCCCCCAGCCCTGCTGACCACAAGCTCAGTAGGTGCAGGGCAGCTCCTTGCCCAAGTTTTCTGATAGGACCCATGGAGCTTTGGTGTCATCCAAAGCCACTTTGAGCACCTTTGGGACGCTCAGCCGTGTAAGGGCAGGAGGATGCAGGGAAACTGAGGGCTGTGTGATAGAAGACATTTGGACATTATAGCCTGGCAGGATTACTGTGGAAGAGACTTAAAGGCATCCAGGAGACAAATGCAGGTAATCCCAACTAAATCAGGTGCAAAGCACTAACTCTGCTGCTTCAACATCCTAGCTGGCACCCTACCTCTTCTCTTCTGCCTGTCCCTCTTTGCTGAAGTCTGATTCTCTCTTCCTTTACTGGACAAACACAGCCAAACCAGATTTTCCCTCCTGTCTGGGGCATGCTGCAGGCATTTCTCCAGGCACTGAAGGAGATGGGAACCCATAAGTCCTGATCTTGGGTGGCATGTTTCCCAACCAGAGGTATGGAGGGCTCAGGAGAAGACTGGAGAAGCTGAAGGACGGGTGGGGCAAGACCACATGTGTTGTGACACAGCAGATAGTATCTACTGAAGATAGAGATGATTTTTAGCTCATTTATGGTAATAAATCTGTCTTGCTTCCCTCTATCCCCCCAAGCATGGCTTGAGTCCTCAGGTCAAGTGCCCAGACAGCTCCCAGTGCCTGAGAGATGTCAAAGGGAGCAAGACTCTGGCCTAATGCTGGGTGCTGCTGCTGCAATCGAGACATTTCTAAGGGTGTTCAGAGGCTCCAGAGCAAACCTATGGCCCGACTTTGCTGTTAAGTATATCCTTGTGCTGTGTGGGTCTATCCTCTGGACAACAGTAGGGAGACAGAGGCCGAGCACCCCGCTGCCCTCCATCCCCCTGCCACAGCCTGCAACCTGAAATACTATTAACAATAGGTGACACTCAGGTTGGCAGAGGTGGCACTTCCATGTGCAGTGTTAGTTCATGCCAAGTGGGTTGTGGGAAGCGGATGAAGGTGTCAGAGGAACTGCCCTGCTCCCATCCAGGGTTCCCCTTGTTGAGTCATCCCAGGGTGGCTCCAGCCCTTTGGCCAGTCACTGCTGATTAACACTGATGTAAACGAGCGCCGGGCGGGCCCTCACTCCTCACTGAAACTGCAGGCAGAGGAGCCAAAGCCTTCGTAAGCGGGGCGCTCTGGGCCAAGGAGCCATGTGCTGCTCTCACCTCGGCCGAGGTGCCACAACACGTTCCAGCCTCCAACAGTTGGGGAAACAGCTACCAGTTACTGCCGGGGGGAAGATGGTGAGATAATCCTGCACTGTGGGAAAGCAAGCCAGGGCACCAGGCTGGGCTTGCTGCTACAGGACCCCAGGAAATGAGAATGCAGGGGAAAAATCTGCCCAGGGACCTTTCCATTTCAGGAAGCCCATGAGTTGCCATGGAGGGTCATGGAAGCAGGAGCGAGGCAACTGCTTCTTTCTGCTCAGCAGCCACAAGGACGGTGTGGATGGAAGATGGAGCCAAAGGTGAAACTGAAGCAGTCCAGCCCTTCCCTGGGAGGGATTGTGTTCAGTGACATCCTGCATGAGCCACCAACTTGCTGCCATATTTGCACATGGCCTTTTCCAAAGGTTGTGAAGGATGGGCACACAACTGGTCCCAGCCACTCAGGATCTGCTGTGTTCCCATGGGACACTGGTAGGGTGACACATATTTGCTGTATCTCTCATTTGTTGGGAACAGTGATGGGGCAGAGCAAAAGTGGGCACAAACGGAGGCTCTACCCCATGGACCAGACCCGATTTCCAGATCCCTGGCTGCTACCAGGAGAGGAGGGCTGAGAAATGCTCTGCCAATCTGCTGGGGCTCGTGGCCCCTTGTGCATCAGGGGCCCAGCTGGAGGCAGGAGGTGAGGGTGACGGAGGCGTCCAGCCGAGGAGCCGTGTCCTGCCCACCACACATGATATCACCGCGAAACCGCAGAGCCCAGCGCTGGCAGGGCGCTGACAAACACCGGATCCTCCCCGCTTCCTCCCCCATCTGTGCAAGGAACAGGGCACGCTGAAGCTGCTGCAGCTGGTGGCACCACCTGGTGCAGGGGGGAGCCTGGCCAAGCTCCTGGCTCCGCTTCATCCCCACTGGGGTGAAGAAGAGCAGAGACACAGTGTGACTCAGGGACATGGAGGGGAGCTGCTGCTCCCACCTGGCTGGCACAGGGAGGGGGACAGTGGGGCTCTAGGCTCCTGGGTTCCCCTTGCCCCATCCCTGTTCTTCCAGGCGGGTGAACTCCTCACTTCTCCATGCAGCAAGGGCAGCCTGGAGGGGTGGCTCGGGTCATCCCTGCACAGCCAGGGATATGCCACCATCCTGCCTTCACAGAGCAGATATCAACCTTCTTGCTTTGGCAGCAGCCAGGGAAGTAGGAGGAAGCAGGGGAGCACACTCTCTGGTAGAGAGCTCAAACAGAGTTGACTGGGGGTCCCATGAGGCCAGTTTATTGCTCTCCAGATTTTCTTCTGTTTGAAGTTCTTTGGCAAAATCAGCCTGAGTTTACAGGTAACACTGGGGTGACCAAACCACGTACCTCCAGTCAGCCAGACCCTGACTCTGCCATAAAGCTCTGTGGGAGGTCTGCAGTCATAGAAAGAGCAGGGAGTAAAAGTCACAGCTCCTGACTGTTGTCTCCTGCTTTAATGTCACCGTCTGACACACAGGCTCTGACTTTTCCTGGGGGAGATCAGGCCACTGCTGCGCAGCACCATGAGTTGGTCACTTTGGGTGCTGTCGCGTGGGTGGGCTGGAGGATCATCAGGTCTCCTGGTGCACAACCTCCAGTGCCAGGGGAGCACCAGGAGCTCAGGGAACAGATCCTGGGAGCCTGCTCCTCTCTGCAGTAAAGGTGAGGCCATGCAGGTCTTCAAGGAGGCTTCCCTGACCGGCTTTTCGAGGTGGTTGCAAAGCTCTGAGAGTTCCCACGGGGTCATTATAAGTCTCAGATCTATACAGTACTAAATCAGCTAACGTGTGCTTTTCTCATCCATCTGGCTACAAACTCCGGGTGAAGCAGTAGCGCCGGCAGTGAGTTGGAGCAACTCATCCCAGAGGGGGATCCCAGACGGCAGATCCGCTGCCCTGGCTGGGAGGGGGTGGCTGCCAACCCCAGGGACCAGGCTGGCCGCAAACCTTGCGGGCTGGGACGGTCTGGGTTGGGTGGCAGCACATGCTGTCTCCCACCTCCCCTCAGCGCCCCATGCCCCATCTCAGCCTCCGCAGGAGAAGGTGGGCTCTCACCCTCTGTGACTGGACAAGTGGTCTGGAGGCTCCCCTTCTCCCGGCAGACTGTGCAGATCCCGGGGAGCTCCCTCTTTTGGAGGGAGCGGGGCTGGGACACCACCTGTCCTCTCACGGGATCCCCCGCCTGCCGTGAGGCGACGAGTGCGAGCGAGCGCTTCGCGCTGAGCCCTTCTGGGCCCCGCCGCGGCCCGTAGGCGCCGCTGCCCCGGAAGCGGACGGGGCGCTGGGACATTCAAACGGAGCGGAGCGGCCGTGGCGCCGGTGAGCCGGGCCGGGGTGTGGGAGCGGGGCTGGGGGTGGGCATGGGGTCTCGGGACCCGGGCGGGGCGGTGACAGCAGCTCCCGGCCCGACCCGGCGGCGTTCAGCCCCGTGGCAGTGCCGCCGCGACCGGGCCCGGCGTTTCGCTGCCCCGTCCGCCCGCTCCGGGCCCGGCGGGAGGGCAATGTCCACCCGGGCCGCGCTGCCGAGGGGTCGGTCTGAGGGACTGCCCCAGGTGCGGGGGGTGTGGGGAGTGCTGTGCCCCGCTCCGGGAGCGCTGCCCGGGCTGGAGCACTGGGCACCCCCGGGGGCGGGTGGTGGGGCAGCGCTGCCCCTCAGAACCGGCCGGGTGACAAGGCAAGGGCTGTTTTCATGCTGGGCCCAGTTAAACGGGCGTCCTCCCTCTGCGCGTCCATCCTGCTATTCCACTTGCCCTCATCGCCGTCCCCCCAGTACCCTCACCCGTACCCACCTCTACCTTCCCTCTGCTCTCTTGGGAATATTTCAGTTGCCCACAGAAGGCTAATAATGGAACTGTGATCTGTGGGGGCTCTCCAGTCGCTGCTCTTTCCCTGTGCTGCAACTGCTGACTGCTAACTACTGCAAGAACTATAGTGCAAGGCAAGCTGTGAATGTTTATTCTCTACTGGTAAATAAAGGCGACAAAACTCCTGTCTCCCGGAACCAAACCATTGTTTGGAGAGTAGCCTCGCTGGCTTTTCTAAATGTTATCTGCTCCTGTTGAATTGGCAGCAGGAGAAGATGACGTTAGAAGAAGCCTCGTGCGGACCTACCCGTGTGAGGGTTTTGTAAGAGCTCAGTAGCAGGTCAGTCTATTGAAGAGTTCAGCTATTGGCCAGCACCAATGGAAAATCTTAGGAACACAAAGAATCACAAACCACACAAAGAATTTTTCCTATTTGTTCAGGGATTTTTAGTTTTCGATTGGTGTTGTGAAGCCTGTTCACATCCGTGCTCAATTAGTTAAGTCAATTTCACTGTAACTCGGGTTGTTTCTCCGAAAGGGTCGGAGCAGCCACGCTGAGGAGGAGCTGGCTCTGCAGGCCTTGGTCCCTGAGGGATAATGCCCTTTTCCCAGGCATTGTCTGCATGGAGGAGACTGCCTGGGTGCTTTCTCTGCAGAGAAAGGGAGAAGAGTGCTGAGTAAGGGCAAAGAAAAATTCCAAGCATGGTGGGAGTAGGGAAGGGAATATAAATTCCTCTTTTGCTGAGCTCTGTATTCTGTCCTGCCAACACCCCAGTGCTTAGAGAAGCAAGGAGAGAGGTTTAATGGACAGTATCCTTTATTTAAACTTAGGGTCATTCCAGTGCTCCACCATTCTGGCATAGAAGAGATGACAGTGAACCCTGAAATTCTCTATGTACCAGCTGGGGTGAAATTCAGCTGTTTAGTTCTAGACATGTCTTGAAGTGAAAAAGAGGTGTTTTTGTGAAAACCCTCAGAAGTCAATTGCACTGGGCTCCATTATCAAGAAATTCTTATATTCCTCTTTCATGTTACGTACAGCAAAAATCATTGCTATGTCCTGTCTATACCTATAATTTACCTTAATAGTAACTGAGGACAATTTACTAGATTGTTTTGCTCCAAAAGCTTAAAAGCTAGAAAAAGGATTGGAAGATGCTTGACCTGCTCAAGCTCCACACTTGTGCAGTGAAGGTGAAGGTGTGATACCACCTACAGAAACTGGTGCTGGTTGGAGCTGCAGCCAGTGTATCTCAGTCACTAGGAACTATAAGCTTCTGTAAGACAGTTATTATTTTATTTCTGGGAGGGACTTTGTGGCTAGAAAGACAAACTCAAATGGGTAGTCTTGCTGTTTGAAGCAATTCAAAGGTCACTGTGGGAGTGAGGTGACAGGCAGTGTATGTTTTGACAGTAACAGTAAAGCATTTCAGGAAGGATGCAGTTGGTTTTGAGTTGGAAATGACAAGACTTTGCTTCTGGTAACCACTAAACTGATGCTTCTGGTACAGTCTGTCAGTCACTGCTTTAATTTTCCTGGCTTTTTCAAAGGCAAGGAAGAGCAGGTTAAAGGAATCCCTTGTATTTGGGGTGTCAGCCTCAGTGCAAAATCCCTATTTTATGTGGTGTGGGGGCAGGTGGGGCTTATGGACTGTGGTCACTCCTAGGTCACAAGTATTCAGAGCTGGGCAGATGTTGAGTACATTGTGAAACCCCTTCTCCCTGCTGGAGTGACTGACCAACCCAGAATTCCTGTACATTTTTGTTTCTTTTAACATAATCAGTTATTTGATGCTTTGTTTCAAGAAAATAACCCTTTTTTCACCTGTATCTATTTGTAACTCTTTGAAGTTTGAGCTTTTTACTGCACTATGGATCAGTTGGGGCACGTGAGAGGTACTGCTTCTGCCCAAGGTGCCAAGGAGGGACTGAGCAAGCCCGCTGCCCCCCAGAAGAATGCGTACGCCAGGCTCGTGCAAAAGCACCACAGTGGCCGGTTCCAGTTCTACTTGAATCACATTGCACAGAAGATGCAGCTGGAAGAAGGCACCTCCAGTGACCCCAGCTGGGATCTGGACCCGCCTCTGAGGAGAGGCCTGGTGAAGGATAATCCAGCCAGGAACGGGCTGAACATGCACAGCTATTCACCAGTCAGAACATCTCACCTGGAACAGCCCCTGCCTGGATTTGAGAATGATAAACCCCAAACTGCTCTGAACAGATGTCCTTATAAAAAAAATGCTGTTGAAGGAGACTTGGAGCTGGAGGAGGACTATTACTTGCATCAGCGTGGAGCTGGGTCTGACTTGTTAAATATGAGTGATGCTCTGGGTGGGAGAGTGTCAAACAGCCTGAGACACCATGGGGCTGTGCAGAAATCTTCTGGTTCTGATGAGGAGGACACTTGGAGGAAGAAACAAAAGAAACGAGGCAGATGTCCTGCCAACACTGATACAGTAGCTGGACACTTGTTGACTGAACAGTTTGGTGAGGATGTGCTGGCAATAAACGCCAGAAAAAACAGTCAGTTGCCTCCAGGTCAAGTCCAAGGTGAGTTCACACTAATGAACTGTTTGGTCCATTTGCTACAATTACTGTGGTAATGAATGTGCTGTGTTAGTCATGAGTGCGTTAACATGAGCCAGTTCTACTCTGTCCAAGTTAGTCAGCCCTTGGTTACCTGTGGGTGGCTTTGTCCTGGTTTACATGTAAGCCATGTGGCATGTGCAAATGGCTTCATGTGGAGCCAGCTTGGGGCTGGCAGGACATAATCCCTTGGCTGAAGCTCTGTGAGTGTGGCTGTGCTGCTTCCAGGATCAGCTCAGGGCTAGGAGAGCCCAATTTCTGTGGTGTAGAGTCCAAATTAATAAGACCACTGGATCTGAGCTGACTCAGGCCAGAGTCATGCTTTTCTCTGCATTGCTTCTTTGAATCTGGAGTGCTGGTTTGCCTTTGGTCTGAGTCCATCCGATACTCAGGGGCTAAGATGCCTGTATAATAGCCAATCCCTGATAGTGTTGACTCCACGAAATTTTGCTGTTAGTAACAAAGAGATCTTGCAATACTAAAGTGAATGTGTCTCTTAAATGGGATGTTAAAGGTAAAAAGCCTTCTTATGGAGATAAATATTTTTTTATTTAAAAACCCCCTGAAACAGGGCATCCACAAGCAGCCAAAGCCAAGCTGTTTAATTTTGGTTTCTCAATGTAATGGGTTAAAACTTTCTCTGAACGTTAGTTATAATGAAATACTTTGATAGCCTGATCTTACGAGCTACTACTGGAGGAACCCATAAATGTCACTGTGTTAAATTTTCTCTAACAAGTAGAAAAGAGATTGATTTCTCAGCTGGGTAAGATCAGCCTGAGGCCTATCACAGCTCTTGAATTGGAAATCAAGTAACTGTTTAACTAAATCAGTCTTAAAAACTAAGCCCTGTGATTCAAGAAGGGCAAGTAATATGCTTTTTTCTGGATTTGTAGTATTTTTGAGGTTATGGCAATAGATAATGTGCTAAAGTTGGTAAACTTCCATGAGTTCTTGCAAGACTGATCACAGATAGAGATTGAATGCAGATTATGCTGAAATTTTTTGATGAGCTTGATTTTTGGGAGGTTTTTTTTTTTTACGTGGTTCATTGTAACACTATTTATTGTGCTTAGCCTCTTATAACAGACTTTGGTACCTTCAGCTTTTGAAGCATAGGAAGAGCAGCTGACAGAGATGTAGCGTCTAGAAAGCATATAGTTTATATCCATGAAAATGGTAGGTGCCTACATAGATTTCAGTATAAAATAAAAATACCCTGGCTTTCAAAAGCAAACACCCACAGCGGCCTCCTGCTCTAGTTGGAAGTGGAGTTGCACAAGGCTTTTACAAACTAGTTGTTTGTTTAGTGGAAAGACCTAAAGCAGAAAATGTTGACCCTCGTGTTTGACCTCCCAGGTGGAAAACTCACACTGTGGGAAAGATTATTGGAAAATTAATTTCTCAACAGTGACACCTTTCCTCTTCTTTCCCTGCATGCCTCCCCAGCCACCTTCCTGTGTAGCTGGGACTGGTTATCCTCCAGAACGTTTGCAGGGACGTAAAAACAGTTTCTCGTGGAGGAAAGAAATAGGGAAGAAATAAATATGTCACTTAATTTGGAGAAACGTCTTTTCTGCTGTTCAGTTTGAGTGTATTTTAGTATTCTCGTTTAAGTGAAATGAAGATTTTGCAGTATGCAAGTGCTTATGTATAAGAAGTCACACATCACAGTATCAGATTAATATTTTATCACTTCAAAGCTTGTCTTTGTCTCTTGATGCTGATATAAGTCATATTATTTTGCATAGGCAGGTGTCTGGTTTGATCAGTTTAAATCAAGGCTTGTGAAACTGTGATGGCAAGAATTGCTTCTGTCATAGCAGTGGGGCATATCATCTTTTCAGGAGTGACATTTCCTCACAAATTAGCTCTGTTCAGACTGTTGTAGGCTTTCCAAAAGGCTCTTTGAGCTAATCTCAAAGCCAAGCATCTCTTTTTATATAATTTTATTTCATTGTCCTCTTCTCAAACAGCTCTTCAGCTCAGGCTTAGCCGTGATTGGTTTTGCAATGACCCTGAGCTGACAGTACTAAAATTGAAGGCAAATGTGGAGGTCTGTGAAAACCCTTTGAGTGCCCTGGGACAGGCTGTAGGCAGTGAGGGACTGGTCCCTGATAATGTCTTTCCAGTGGTAGGGCAGTTCCTGTGGCTTTGGGGGAAAGCAGAGTGGTTTATGGAGCCCCAAGCAAATGTCACTGAGCCCTGGAGATACTGCTGGTGATGTGTTGCTGTCTGTAGTTCCACGCAGTAACTGCTTTTCCTAAGTATTGGAGGCTTTGCAGTTGAGAGAGCTGTGTGTGAACAGAACTCCTTTGTCCCTTGTGTGAAACATGTAACCTAGTCATGAGACTGCAGGTTGGATTCACTCTATGGTATCAGCACTCTTGGATTTGGGAAGACAAAGCTCCATACAGAGGAATTCCACAGATTGTTGCTCCTTTGTGTGCAGTTATAACCTCTGCAAGGTAAAACCTGTTCTGAAGTTTCTTCTCAAACAAACCCCAATAAACCAAAAAATAATCCCGAAATGCCACTTTAAATTGTGTGGTGCTTACAGTTTTTCATCTAATACTAATTTCCTGCTGGTATTTTCCCTTAAATCTTCAATCCTCTAGGTTCTTTGGGTGCTAAAATTTGGTTAAACTTCCTTAACAGAAAGTTATCAGATCCCTTGGGTTGTTTTCTGGTTTTCATCAGACTCTTAAGGGTTTTCCCACTTCACTCCAGAGCTAGTAATCAAAATCTTTTTTCAGACTGACTGATGTTTCTGTCATAAAAGAGCTTAAAACTCCCTTTCCCTTGAGGACAGAAGTACTGACTCTTTCTGTGGCATCTGTCTGTCACATGCTGGGAGTTGAGATTTGCATGGCTGCTAAGTGGAACTTCATCTTAAGTATCTGTAAAGCTTTGCTTTGTCAGTAGGTAGTTTAGACCAAGCTGTGTGTTTTATTCGGCATAGCAAGGTTTAAGTTGCTTTTTGAGTATGTGCACTTCCCAGCCTGTTTTTTGAGGGAATGTTGCTGTTTGATAGCAAATTCCTGAGTCTACTGGAAAGCCTGGAAATCAGACATCTGCAGACAAGGGCTGTCCTCCAAATGTGGAGTGCAGCATGGTCTTTGGGAACACCATATCCCGGCCACACTTGATTTCAGAGGATCTTGGGAGCTAAAGTACCTGGAAGTGAGGTGGCTTTGTTGATGTTGAAAGCTTGGGTGGAGCAGGATTCTGGTCAATGCTGATTGCTCTGATACAGGTTCAGGTTTTGCAGGGTTATGCTGTCTCAGTCTGTATCTGCTTACAGCTTCCTTGGGAAGAACAGCACTGCCAGCTTCCCTGGGTATCCTCCTGAGGCTCCTCTCACTAAAAACTTCATGAGTTTATGATGTGATGGAGGCTAAACAAATCTTGCCCATCTGTCAGGGTCAGCATGCCCCCTGAGTAGAAACAGACAATTCCTGGGTAACAACAAGCCTTGTCTGCAACAGCCTAAGATTTCCACAGCCCTTTCTGATTTATCATCTGTCTGACACTTGGCATTTATTTGCCCAGCCTGTGGTACTTAACCAACTTGGGCAGCTTCCATGGAGGAGTGTCACTGGCAAGCAGGCTGGTGTTTAGCATCAGAGCTTTAAAAACAATTGTTGCTGTTGGATGGTGGTGTTGTGCTTGTGGCTGCAACCTTGACATTTAAAAGGTTCATGATAGGTAAAGGAAATATCCTAGAATGGCTTTCCTGCATGTTTGATGGGCACAGCTGCTCAAGAAATACCAGCCTTAACAAGATGGCAAAATCTCAGACATTTTGTCTTCCTGTGGTGCACTGCAGTAAATTTTATATTTGTCTTTGTTTCTCTGGAGGAGCTTTGGAGGAGGAACAACAGCTTCTGCCTTTCCCTTCTTGTAGGGCAAATTTAGGATAATGCTCATTTTTAGTGATGAGTCTTCCAATTCTTGTGTGGTGAAATTCAGTTCTGAAGAATGCTGTTATTTCCCTATCTGACACCAGTAAATATGAGCCAGCAATCTACTAAAGACCAGAGAATCAACTCAATAAATGGAGAATGTTGGTTGCTGTAGAAATCTTTAAAATGTAGCTAATCTTGCCAGGTTCAGTGTAATGTTCCTTAGATGATGTTAATCATAGTAATAAGATATGGGAAGGAGAGAAGACTGAGAAACACATGAAAAATAGAATGCTCCCCTCTCTAATGGCTTAGCAACGTCATCACAAACATAAATTTCTCTTGCTTTTGGTAAAAAAAAAATGTTGCATTCCTGAATCTTGTGCAACTAATGTTTTTTGGTTAACATCAGCTATAGTATGTGAGTTAATATCTGATGTATCCTCTCTTGGGGAGATGAGATCTTGCCCCTGCAGGGACTGTGTTTTTTATCTGTGATCTAATAACTGTCTTCTGTGCCCTTTACCAGAGTCCTGAGCACACTGTGCAGGAGGAGCCCTTGCATTTGGCAGCAAAGCTTTCACCTCTGTGAATGAAGGACCTTCCTTCACCTGCTAGTGCTCATGTGAAAACATTCCTCGGTGGAAACACTTGTTGCTGTTAACCTGCTATTTTTTTTAAACTATGTTTTTTTCTACTCTTTAGCCCCAGTTATATAGTTCAGGTAACTATGCCTGTCAGCGTGATGTTGATCCTAGGGAAATAGTAGGGTAATACAAGAATTGGACTGATTTTTAATTTGTTTTAAATCTTTTCTTTCACGTGACTTGTCATTATTTAACAAAGGTCCTGTTGAGCTCCTCCAGTGTCAGTGTCTTATGACATTAGGGGTCTGATGGCAAAGGTGTGAGTGTGGATGCTGGTGTGGGAGTGTGATTAAATCACAGCGCATGTGCAGTGGTTTAAAAGCTGTTTAGTCGAACTAATTAAATGAAGCAATAAATTGAGAATTGTTACTAACAGGTGTGTCTGGATCCTTCAGTGTCATGTTCTGACCCTGTGCTGTTTAATAATTCTGTCGATTGTCGTGAAGAAAACATATGAGTAGGATTGAAAGGTTTTTTTGGATGACTTGGAGAGTATTGAATAATGGGGGCAGTTACTGGCAGCCATCTGGATTGCTTGGTGGATTGGGAGCAGGCAAAACAAAATCCATTTATCGGATTGCCAGCATAGAGCCATGCTAGCAGTGTGAGGAACCCAGTGTGGGAAGCAACAGCTTGGAAAGAAGTTTTGAGCTCTTGATGGATTAATCAGCTGAACATCCCCCTCCTGTGAAATGTGGCCAAAAGGGTAATGTATGAGCATGGGAACTGGAAGATGGAGTATGGACTGCGTGTGTCTTTGGCGTGGCAGCAGCAGCTTCTGGAGTGCTGTGTCCTGTGGTGATGCCCTCTGTTTGGGGCGGATGGTGATGAATTGATGAATACTCAGAGGACGGCCACAGGGAAGATTAAAATGCTGGGATCATGAGTGAGTGATTTGAGGAACTCTGCTTTACTTATCAAAGAGATGCTTGGGGGAGGGGAGTTTTCAGTAATTTGCCTACATGGGGAACAGATGTTCAATAATAGGCTACTCAGTTGAGCAGATTATGATATAATGCATTTGAGGCTAAACAAATCCAGGCTTGAAATACAGCACAATTTAGCAGTGAGGGTGAATGACCATTGGAACAGTTTTACCAAGGCTTGTGGTATGTGGGCTGTCACCGGCATGTTAAAAAACCCCGAGAACAATTTCTACCTCTGAAATATGCTGCAGTTCGAAGAGGAATTAATTTGTAAAGGCCCTCTGTCCTCTGCTGTCCATGAGGTCAGTCAGCCCACACACCGCAGTCAGATCTGGCCTGTTGTTCAGGTGATCTCCAAGTGTCTCCTTTGCCGTGGGTATCCAGGTACATAGGACAGGTGCTTTGCAGCTGAATTCAGTGGCTCTTGTGATTCCTCTCCTGCTGTGGGGCTTTCTCTGCTGCCTTCCTCTACAGCTCTGCTTCTGCCTCTCCTGTCCTAAGTGCTGCTACCCATGTTTTGCCCTCCCACCTCATGCCCGTGATAACCAGCTCCATGAAATGTTGTGGGCTTGAAATACCAAACTCCCTCTTGTGGGGAAATCCAAGCTACAGAGAGTTGAAACTTGGCTGGGGCAGGATGGAAAACAAAATGTTGGGATCTATTGCATAAAATACTGTCTTCTGTGACAAAAACAAAGATTTCCAGAGTGCTGAAGGAAAATGTCAACACTAGCAGCTGCAGCCCACAGATGTATAGGGCAGGTCATGCCTTGGAGAATATTCCAGGCTCTCTACAAATAAAAACCAGCAGCCATAATGTGTTTTCGTTCAGTTTGTATGTTTTTAGGCATTTCTCCCCCACACTGCTAGGTGTTGTGATTTATGTACCTACTACACTGAATAGGCAGTATGGGGAAGGGTTCATCAGCAGATAAACAAATTCTGCATCACCTTGGGTTACCTTGGGATATGTAGGAATTTGAAGGCAGTTCTTTGATTTCTTCAGTTGTTAATATCTTCTAGTATGTTAGCACCTCTTGTCAGGTACTTTGCCTTTCAAAGCTTCTTGGCTTCTTCTGATCTCTGAGCAACTTGCTTTCCTCAAACTACTGAAGCCCAGAGAAATCAAAGAGAGAACTTCTGCAATATTGTGTTTTTAAAGTGTTTTTCTTGAAGTCTTGAAGAAGCCTTTTCACAGCGTTGTTGCTGGATAAAACAAAGAGCAAAGGGTATTGTGGAAGATGCTTTGGGAAGATGGAGAGACGAGGGGGAGTGGAAGCAGCCCTGACCCACATCCTGAGGCAGGAGTGGAAGCCTGGAGGAGTGCAGTCATCAGGCGGAGTAGGTAGCGAGGAGGTCACGAGCAGGGTGGAGCAGGTTCACAGAGAGTCCTGAAAACCAAAAGAGATGTACCCCCTCCCTGACAACACCACTGTGCTGCCGCACACAGCTGGAGCACAGTAACTATTTTGATAAACTTTTAGTCTATTGCTACTAAATGAGTTTCGTCACCAGCCCTTCGTTCAGAGCCTGGAATGGTATCTTTGGCTCTTGCACTCCTGTAGTATTCCTACAACACAAACCCTGCAGAGGAATTGAATAAAACTGCAATTACTATCTGAGTTACTGAAGTCAAAGCCCTGCAAGCATGAGGATGCTTGGAAGTGTTTTGGAAGAGGAAGCGTGGCGTCGTGGGCACATGATCTTGGCGGTCAGTAGCAGTTTCCAAAGTATTGTTTTCCACAGCAGAAAGAATCCATTGTGCATATTTCTTCATTTCAGTTTTTCAAAGCCTAGGCCCTTTATGAAAGCCAAAACCAGCAAGAACATTTTCATTTTCCCTAGCTCCATGTTGAAATCTAGGGACATGCAGCACAAGAGTTTAAATATGTGCAGCTTAAAGCAAAAGAGCAGTGGCAACATGTGCTTTCCACCATGAGCATGCTTCCCACCTCATTTTCATGAGTCTGGAAATGAGCATCTGTCTCTGTTCCTGACTTTCCTTAGTATCTATGGACATACCACTTTTTTGCTACCTCCATCCCTAAATAGGAATGTTTCTTCCTCAATATTTCATTGTAGGAATGCTGGATGTCTGAATCTTTTATGACCACCTCCAAATGCAGCTCATGGCCCTAAGAACTCCCTCACAAATCATGACAGCCTGTATTTTCTCATCCAGAGTCACTGACTGCAGCCAACTTGTCCCCTTGTGTGGCAAGGATTCCCTTCGTGCTTTTTATTTTGTTGGACATTCAGCTCTTCTGGGCAGGTTTTGGCAGACTTTCTGCCAAAATTGTTTAGAGAATCACCTTCTCCAGAGAGGCAGGGCCAGAGCTCTCCAGACTTGTTCCTGGAGGGGTACACAGATGGCTCCCAGTGTCCTGGTGCACGAACACAGTTGTGCCCATAGACAAGCTGCTGGGCTGGCACAGGCAGAGCTGTGTTATGTTGTAGAGGGTTGGTGGTAACCAGTTGGGCTGTACCAGTTCTTTGAATCACTCCTGAACTCATGTTTTAAAGCTCTGTGGACAGGCCTCCAATTTAAGCACCGTCTTATAATTTTGTTTTGATTCTTATTGACTTTGGAAAGTTACGTCTAGATTTACACTGTGGCTGGACCCTGGTGGCCCATTGTAATGGGTCAATTAGAGAGGCTGGTGGTCATGGGAGCTACTTCTGACAGCTGAATTTCAAGACATCATCCACTCATTTCAGGACATTTACATAGAATTTACATTTTGGCTGAGCCCATCCATGTAAATGTAGGTCTGCCTTGTTTCTCTTCCTTGAATGACTGTTTAATTAACTTTAAACTTAATTATGCAATCTGCCATCTGCCTAAATCCCTACAGTGCTGTTATATCACCATCCTTTTCCTCTTCCACCAAGATGTTCCCTTTCCTGGAAGTTTGCCCTACTTTTCAGTCATTAAGATGATTTCAAATAATTTGCTTCCTTGGCTATTTTTGAGGAGGACTCACAGCAACACTGTAGGAACTCTTTAGCTCTGTGGTCAGGCTTGGACCAAGCACAGGAATGTGCTGCAGAACCTCCAGTTTATGATTCTTTGAGTTTACCTTTCCTGAGAGAAGAAGGACCTTTTTTTTATTTGTCTGTGATAAGGAGAATGTGCTCTCAGACTTTCTCTTAGACCCCAGATTGAGCATCTGAAATATTGCCTACCAGGTTTATCTCCTGCAGGTCTCTTTGCTGCAATGGAACCTCACTGTACTGATAACGTATCTCCAAGTCTTGCCTTTCCACTCCTACACCTCTAATGAATTCTTTCCCATGACATCCTCATTTCTCTCTATTGCTTTGTCTTTAATCTTGAGCCATCTACTTTATTTAACCTCTTTGCTTCGAGATACTGTAAGATGCATGGAGGTGGTTCTGTTCCAAGGCTGTCCAAGAACTCTGAACTCCTTTAATTCATGTTAAGAGCAGTGTGGAAGCACGGCTGTTCCTAGCACAGGTTGGAGCAGAGCTGTGCTTGCGGGGAGTGTGGTGGATGGGGTTTGGTCCTGTGTGTGTTACTGGGGCTCTAGCACAGAACTTTGTTTGAGAGAGCTTCCAAGGAGTGTCTTTTTCCTTGCTGGTGCAGAACTCCTTCCCTGAGCAACTATACCAACAGCTGTCTTTGTGTTTTTCCTTTTAAAACTAACTAGAACAAAAAAGTATTTGGCTGTTACCATTAGTGGGACATTTAATCTCTTAAATCCGCAAAATATTTTGCAAAACATAAATAGCTTGTTACTTCTGGCCTCTCTATGACCAGTGTTTTTGTTGACATAACTTGCATTTGAGATCACTTCAATGGTGTTTGTTGGTTTTGCCTGTTGTTTTTGCCTGTGTGTGGTAATTTGATCCCGGATATTGTAGTAGTCATTTAAGTGCTTGAAGATTTTTGAGTTAGTCATTTCTATAATATGGCATCTACTGGATGTCACTGGTGCATTAGAAATTCAAAACAATCTAACAAATGTATTTTGGCTTTTAAAATTTGAGAGGGAATTATTTTAGAGGCTTCTCTGAGCTGCAGAAAATATCAAATAGCTTTGAAATTGCCTGTTTAAGCATGCGAAAGGGGCAGACACAGGGATCCTAGCAAAACCACCCTGATGTTAATGCAGTTTGTACTGGCAAAGTGTGCTTCTGCTGGGAGAGTTTATTTGACTTTGGAGAATGAAACGTTGCCTGGTACAACAGTGTCAACACTTGGACTGTGCCTGTCCGGTGCTCCCAGCCAGGAGCTGCATCCCCCCAGCTCGTCAAGGCTGGACAGAGATAGATTCATAAAAGTACCTGGGATGAGTTGTTCAGGGGCTATGTAGGATTTGGGACTTTTTAAGTCCCAGACATCTTTCCAAAACAAGGCAGAGTTTATGTTGGCTGAACTTTAGTATTGAGACTATTAATACACCCTGTTACACATCAGCATCCATAGTGGCTCATAAAGTTGTTGCAGATAGGACTTCCTGGCAGCTCGGGGAGGGTATTCATTTGCTAAAAGACCAAATTTGATGATTTCTAAAATTTGCTTTACCAACTCTGCCAGGAGTCAAGGGCCAACTTGAATTTACGGATCTGTGAGGTGATGCCTTGGGCTGTCACATGGTTGAACTCTAATTCATTAAGTCTCTAGTAAGGATGAGCAGTAACAGGCTTTATTTAGCTTTCTTGCCATGTTTAACCTAGTCTGACTTAAATGGGAGTGTAGTACTAAGCGTGGGCTGGCATCAGGGTAGTTCTTGTTGCCTTTGGTTGGTTAATTCCCGGTTGTGGAGCTAGGGCAGTGTTGGGTGACCTTTCATTTGGTAGCTGCCATCCCTTCCAGCTCATGGGTGTATCCTTATCATGTTTTACTAAGTGCATATCTGGGTTGTCTTGAAGAATTACTTGAAATTCTTGAAGGAAATTGGTTTAAGTAATTGAAATGAGTCAGCAATGAAATGGAACATTGTAGAAATACGGACAAATATTTAGTAACTGTGTGTTGAGAGTGTCTCATTAACTGATAACAAATCGTTCTATTGCGTGTTATCAGTTCTGGGGATATGCTTCTGTTTCTTCTCATGCATAAGCTAACTGGAAAACAGGGGTATTTGAAAGATTCCTTTCCATATCTAGACCATGATCTAATGCTGGGAAGCAATGGAAAATCCTCTAAGCAATAGCAGAGTTAGAGGAGGTGTTGATGTCCAGTTATGGACTGATAAAGGTAAATAGTAGATGGAAGTATTTTGTGTTGGAAAAGTTTGTAACAATATTTTTCATCCAATGCTTTCAGCATTAATTCCTGTTTTAAAATATAAAAGGAGTCATTACATGTCAAGAGAGCTGTCAGTGGGGTCAGAGTCCTAAACCCGTAGAGCTGTTACCAGCAAAGTTGTTGTGATGCTCTCACAGTCCTGCCCACCCCAGGGAGCTGCATAAGTAATGTAGGTATCAACATAAATAATGAGATGGTAACAAAGTTTGGAAGTTTAGTTAGAGGTAAAACTGTCTAGTGACAATGTAGGTACCCTTGCTGGACCCTGGATGGGAGGTGTCATGGATGTGCCAATGAAAATTCAGTGAGAAATACTTTTCTTCTCTGCTGGTAGTAATCAAAGAGATTGTCAGGTGCTAGAGGGCAGTTGGAATGTTTTATTTTTGGTAAATGAGATTGAGGGTCTTGGTTCTTTCTTATGTAAAGCAATATGCAAATTTTAATATAAAATTAAAGACCTTCCAGCCTTGCTAACTTCATGTTTAGTTGAACATTTCAGTTGATTTAGTTGACTATCTAGTTGATCAACTGACTAATAGATGTAAGTTTAATTAAATGCAGTACTTTTCAAAAGCTAAACTCTAGAGTGATTTTGTATAAATCATGTCAAAATAAGCTGATTTAAAACATCTAACCTCTCTCTTACTGTAAGCCAGATCAATTATTCTGGGAAGCTGCCTGTGTGCTTTTTTTTTTTTTTTTCATTCCCAAATAAGAAAAGATTAATAGGTACTTAAGTTTAAAGACCAAAATGTGCCATTGTGTGATGTCATTGTTGTGATGGAGATGAAGTGTGATGGTTTGGATTCCAGGTTGAGTTCCAGTGCTGTCCTTCCAGCGAGCTCAACCAGCTGCTGTTGGACTGGGCTCCTGGGTGGGAGCCAGCCCCCAGCTCCATCCTTTCTGCTCATTTTCCTGGTGCCCATGTTGAGAATAAAAGTGAGTCGTTCACTGTGGACTGTTCTGAAAGCACACAAATGCACCCACTTTACTTTCATGCCTCTCTTGCTGTGGAGGTGGGAGTTGTGTGTTTGTACTTCCCACAAGTGCTTCCCCTTGGCTAGTTTGAAGGGTTTCCCTGCTCTGTGAGTGGAATTGCTGGTCCTGTTTAGGTGTGTCACTCTGTCACTTTTGCAGGGAGCCTCCATGCCTTATACAGATGTTGGGGTTGTTCCAACCCAAATCTCCCTCCAGAGGACTTCAAGTAATGAACAGTCAACCACCTTTCCTCAAATTGTTAGTCCTTTGTTATTTCCCACTGGAAATGGCAGAATACCTAGAAATCCCAAGCAAGTGTTGGCCGCATCCACAGAGAGCATCATCTGTGCAGCCAGATAAACATACCCAAGCATGTTGTGTTTGCTGTGTGTTGTGAATGTTTATGTCTTGCAGTAGAGTTGCTCTGTGTGCAAGCCTGAATGGTTCTGCACAGCAGACATTGCTGCTCTGTGATTGCTTCAAGTCTCCTGTGGATCAGCCAGTCTGAGCTCTCAGTCACTGCACTTTAGTCTCCCTTCTACTGAAATGATTTTTAATTTTTTGTTATGTTCATTTGCTTATTGATTTATTTAGCCTTTGATTATTTTAATGCCTGGATTGTGTTATTCCTTTGTGTGACATCTTGCCCTGAGATATTTTTTTCTATTTTACAGATCACACAACTATAACACCTGGTGCTAGAATAAAGCTTAACCAAGTTTGTGATAGTTATTTTAGAGAGGTTAGTCTCAATATATCCTATGCTATCTATAGAGTAGTCAAGTTACAGTTTGCTTTGTGAAATGATGTCTGTTTATCCATTTGAATATTAATGCTGGGCAGCAGGGAGAGCAGGAAAACCCATCGTCAGAGGTATTTCTAACTTCCAGTTTTAAAGGACAGGTGCATTGCAGAAGCAAATATTGACTCCAGTTGAAACAGATGGTGACCTGTAGTTAGTTCTCTTTCTTTTAAAAGGAGAAATGCAAGAAATTACAGTCATGCAGAATTTGGTGTGTTCCAGTTGAATGCTAATTGTGACAGTTGTCTGTGGCTTTGTAACGGGGTGGTTTTGTTTTGCCATAAATGGTGTGGCCAATGGGGTCAAATCCTTATTGAAGTGGCTATGTGTAAACTGCCTTGCAGGCCAGCTGTGTCGAAGCAGTTTGTTCTTTTCAGTAAATTTTTAATTTGAGTTTGTGTCTGAGTCTGAGCAAATGAAAAATCCCACGAGAGCAAGCCCAAGGCTTAAGCACTGGAAACATGCAAATTTCTCTCTGCGTGTCCACCTTTCATCCCAGAAAGGTGCTTCTCCGCCCTTTGCTGTTGCTGTACATTATTTCTGGCTGTAGTGGCCCCCAATTTTTTGAACCAATGGCCACGCCAAGTGCTAGGACAACTCTGTTCTGCAGTGCCTATTTTTTTCTCTTTTCCCCCCTGCATTTTAGTTTTCTGCCTTTTTTGTTTTGTTTTGTTTCAGCTCCTCCTTAATTACATGTTAAGATTTAGCCTCCTTTTTATCCCAGGTTCTTTAATTCGTAGTAGTATTTTCTGTGACTCACTGTCATAGAAACGAGGGTTTTAGAGGACCTTACGAGCTCGTGTAATCCATTTCACTACCTCAAGGAAAAAACGACTCTTTTTAGACCAACTCTGGCAGACATCCTTCTCACCTATTTTTAAGAGCCTCCAACGAAGCTGACTGCATGACCTTTCAGGGTGATCAGCCTAGTGCCTGAATTATTTAATAGTGTTCCTAAAATCCCACCTGTTGCAGTTTAAGTCAGATTCCTTCACCAAAATGCCTCTAAAAACCCTATCGAGAGCAAACTGTGTTGCCAGTTCTCTAGTCCATGCTTTTACTTTTGGTGTCTGTTTTTAAACTTAATAACTTGACTGTTAGGGCATTTGTAAATCAGTTCATTAGGCATTTGCAAATCAGTTAATTTTAGTTCCATCTCACCATGTGGTTCACGCACAGGTAGTGTTGCCTTGGTCACATTGGTTGAAACCTAAATTTGGGGCTGTGCTCTTGCCATGTTACAGCTGCAACCTCCCTCAGTCTCCTCCCTGGAAGCACAGAGTATGAAAAGCTTGATAGTGTAGAAAGAGGCCAAACTACTGTCACTGAACACAGAGGACCCCTCTTCATTTCAGCTTCCTGTTTGGAGACACCACTGTGACATGTAATCTTGTCCTGGGCTGGTCTGAGCTGGCACCTTGAGTTGTCCCTCTGCCTGTCTTGATGTCTCCTCTCCCGAATTAGAAGGATCCCTCCCTCCTTCTGCTGATTTGTTTATTATAATATATATAAAAGTTACTGTTTGTCCGTCATTGGGTAAAATAGCAGTTTTATTGTACCATATTTTTAAAGATCTCTGCTTAAGCACAGCTTTTTAAACATTTTTTTGTCTCGCTGCTGTGAAGCAATCTGTGATTTCGTTTGGGAAGGACACCATAGGTAAAAAATTTGCCTTGTAACTTGGATAGCGCCATAGCAAATAAGTTGGCGTTACACGTTTTCTGACTTGCAGGTACAAGCTTGGACCCAGGGAGCGTAGCCAGGAGGGGCTGGAAGGCAAAGCTGTGATGACATGTTCAGTATCCAGGTGGAGGGCCAAGAGGGCAGCTGCGCGGCGCTGGGTTGCATTCCAATGTGCTGATCCGTGGAACAGCGTTGGCATACGCTTTGGAAGCTGCTGCTTGCTCTCCTGGCTGTAGGGAAGGGGCTGAGGTGATGGCAGGGAAGTAAGGGGTGAGTCTTTGCAGAATATTTTCGTATGATCTTGGCCTATTCTGAACAGGCTGGACATTGGGAGCCTTGGCACTCCTTTGTGGTACCCTGCTGCCTCTGGTAGCTCCAAAGTTAATTACTCCAGCGTGGGTTGTTAAGAATTTTTTTTTTTTCCTCCTCAATTCCTGAACTGCTTAATTAAGTTGTAGGGAAGTTATATTTTCTCACTACTTGGGGGCTTAATGGGGTGGAGGCTTTGGAAACAGTTTAACAATTTCACATTTTATGTGCTCTAATGAATTTCCCAGGATTTTGGAAGGGTTGTATCCAACTTTAGCATCGTAATTTCCAGAGTTTTATTTATGCTAAAATAAGTTAGTGGTGGATTATGAGGCCCAAAGAGCCAACAGATTACAAATGAACTAATGAAGACATTGTTTCTCTTGGATAAAGGGTATGACTCACGGTTTGACTTGTACTGAAGTACTAGAGATCATGAGCTTCACCAGGACCACAAGCTGGCACTGGGGCTCCCCTTCCCTCCCCTGTTATTTCAAACCTGTATTTGATTTCAGGTGCAGAAAAAAGAGGGTTTGCAAGGACCAGAAACAACTCTGAATCTGCAAGAACTCCCCAGAACTTCGATAGGAAGAGGCAACTCTCTGAATCGCAGACAGAAACAATGAACAATTCAGACAGCAGAGTAAATCCTAGACAACTGGGAACTCCCAGAGGTATTAAAGCAGAGTGTGTACACGCTTCAGGAATAAGCTGTCTTGAAGCCTGTGCTCAGCAATATTAAAAGATGGGCTGGGATGAATGCTGTTGACTTTAAAATGAGCTGTAAAAGACTGTTGATTATTGTAAAATATGATTATTCCAGGCTTTTCGGTGCTCTGAAGTCGGGTGCCAGTATTTCTAGGCAAACTGTTCTCAGAAATTCAACTCAGAATATTAAGCCTCTGTACAGCTGCTGTTAAGATGCACAGACATGTTTGGGGGTCAAGGTAACACTTCTGAATTTTTGTTTGCAGGAGGATCCTATGCTGCTGTCCCAACATCAGGTGACAGAAAGAATCTAAATAAACCCACTCGAGGGAGGAAGAAGAGTATATTTGAAGCCTACATGTCAAAGGAAGATGTTTCAGCGGGACTGAAAAGGGGAGAACTAATTCAGGTGCCTGAAATGTCCAGTTCTGTGCTTTTTGTGCCCTTGGCAGGATACTTCTTGCTGAAATTTCTCACAAAAACGTTTGTGCTTCCTTTTGGAGCAGCAAATCCACAACCTCATTAGGCAGCAATTCTTTTCTGAAGAATGTGAGGGTGGACCTGCTGTTAGTGTGGGTAGCTGGATCCCAGAAGGAGATTTGCATAAAGGCAGGCAGGGCTGAGATGGAGTAGAGGACAGTGTCCTCAAACCACATTTGTAGTACAGTCCTCAACATGGTGTAATGTTCTCCAGGACACATCTGGCATCCCAGTGAGATCAGCCTGGCTGGGGAGAAAAGGCAGGTGGAAGTCATTGAGGGCATGACAGCCATGCTGAGGCATCATTTACCCAAACACACACCAGTGCATTGCCATTTAATTAGCATTGTAATGCTGATGAGGTTGTGATACTTTCATCGATACACTGAAGTCGCAAATGACATCACCTCAAATTTTGTCTGATTTCTTTTTATATTTGTATAAAATATAATTCTCATATAATAGTATATAATAGTATAGTGACACAATCTCTTGAGGTGTGATGAGGCTTTCTTGTATAAGACTGCCTGATTCCATCCTGCAGAGCAATCTGATGTGCTCTTAACTTTCAGAAAAATAGCTCTGTGGCATATCCCTGCTGATGATCAGCGTGGTCTGCTGGGCTACTTGGACCTTAGGCCAGTGCCTCTTTAAAGACCATCATAGACATCTGCAATGGGAAACAAATGGCGAGGGAAGAAATGGGAGCCTCAAGTTGTGACTTCCCCCAGGGCTGCAGTGGCATATGGTGTCAACTAAAGCTTCTGCCTTACCTTCAAGAGAGTTTTTGGCACCAATTTTTGATAATACAGCCTGATAGCATTAAGTGCAGTGTGTGTAGCCTGCCTATGAGGTCAAGTACAGCTGCAAATGAGGCACATCCAGGCAATGACTATCACCTGAGAATCCCACTGAGATGCTGAGTCCCAACGGACCTGTGATTGCATGATTTCTGGCAAAACAATCCCTAATTCTTGTAAATGCGTAATGTCTACTTCAGGTCACGTGCTGCGTAACTGGAAGAGTCATACATGCTTTCTTAGGCTGTATCTGTTTTCCTTTCATTCAGTTCCACATCTCAGGCAAACAACTGAGACTGTAGAAGTTGGATTTAATTATTTAGAACTGAGTGTCAGATCATGGGCATCCCAGCTCAGTATTTCTCATCTTCAGCTCATTCATCCTTATGATCTTGTCAAGACCATTCGTCATTGCAACCTCAACCAGGACAAGTGAGATCCTGAAAGCAACTCTAGGGAATGGACAAACATTCAGCGTTGTTCTGTACAATGGCAAGAGACACTGAACAAATACCTGCTGTGTTAATCCCCAAAAGCAGGGCGTTGGTCTGGCATGGTAACCTGCAAAAAGGCTCCACAAGAGCCTGTGGAAGGGGAGATTCAGACCTATTGGTCTGGATCTGATGGTCTTGAGCAAACTGGAGCACTCCCAGGCACAACTCTCTGAGCATGGGCTGTCCTCTGGAGCATCCTGAAAACACTGAATCTGCTTGTATTTGTGTGAGAATCTGAGAGATCTTTTAGAGAAAAAAGAGCCTACCATGAACACTGAGACTTTTGCTGAACCCTGGCAACTAAATGTTCCTGAAAGCCCAACCCATGGAAACTGCTCTCAGACGTGGAGATCACTCAGATGAAATGAAAGGTTATTTTATGGGTGCTGGCGTCTGTCAATAATACAAGTCTTAATGACTTCTGGTGCTGTATCTGACGTAACTCACTTTTTGATAAGTAGCACAGAGAAGTGCCCTGTGGATTCCTGGATTCATTTCATCGTGCGACGTGTGCGGAAGTGTCCTTCCACAAGAAAGGGGCTCTGCGCTCAGGCGCTGAAGAGTGCGTCGAATTCCCACTTCCCTGCCCTTAAAACCGCAGGGAGCAAACACCAAGCGTATCAGGTTTGTTGGAATCACGTTGGATGGTCTGAAGGCAAACAAGACGTAATTACGTAAGCGCAGGATGATGGTTATACACAACAGATGAAATCGGGTTGTGTATTAAAGAGCATTGACCCAAAGGACCGTAATCATCCTGTGAAGCATCAGCCAGAAATTCATGTCTGCTCCACGCCTCCAGTGTCTCCCAGACCCTCCCTGCAGGGCTGCCGGGATCAGGCGGAGCGAGAGTGTGCAGCACACAGAGAGGCAGAGCCTGCTTTGCTATTAAGAGGGTGTTTTTCCTTGGAAAGCTGCTGTTTTGTGGGTGTGAGGATGGGGTTTCCCTAATTTTCATGAATTGTTTTTTTCAAAGGAGGCCTCGGTAGCAAGCAGATACTTGTGAACCCTACCCTTTTTTGGTGTTTTGTACATACAAATGGATCTAGGCAGATGTGTTATGATAGCTGTTATAAACTGCTTGATTTGGGACGCTGGAAGTTTAGTCTGAGTATTGCCTACCCTGGTTCAAGCAGAGCGGCTTGAGAAATCATGACCCTTTTGTGTCTCACTAGGGAAGCTCAATAAGGTTAGCAACTTTTTTTGGCAAGTATATATGAAGCTGACTTGAATCATCAGAAAGTGTTTTAGAAACCTTCCTGCAGACCTTCTTCTTCCCTTTCATAACAGAGGCCCTACTGACAGAAAAACACTGATAAATATAGCAGCTATTATTTGCAAGCTATTGTAAAGTAGTACAACATTAGTGTGACATCATGAGACTCTGCAGCCAGATCCTCACCCCCTAATACACATATGAGAACAGTTGTTCGTTGCAGATGGGGAGAGTGACTGGTTCCAGATATGATATCACAGCGTGAAATGTACAACATTGTAAATAGGATTTTCATAGGCACAGATAATAGGGCCCATCTGCTTTCTAAGATAAATTTTGGGAGTTTCTTACTTAAAGGAAAGAGCTGAAGTATTTTAATGCTGCTTGACGTAAGAATTCTAATGCCGATCGTAATTAGGTGGTGCATATAAAATGCAGGCAAACAGGCTGCACGGTAAACGTGGTAACCCCGTGCGTGTGCTGGAGCTGGGCATCCATGGGCACGTCGCCACTCTGGCGCCTTCCGGGCCATGGACACAAACCCTGATTTTTCACGCGCATGATGGGCATTTGCACCTGACTGATTGACAGCTGTCCCAAACTATTCAAGGGGATTCTGCAGAGGAACACAGGATATACCCTCATCTGCTTTGTGCTGGTGGGTAGATGGAAATTGTTTGACTCATTGTCAAGCAGAGCAACCATCCCTTTCCAATTTTTCCTTTCTCTCTCTAGCAGCTTCCTTTAGTAACAGCGTGTTGTTTTTGATGACTGATTCTGGGAAGTAAGGGGAGAAAGACAACCATTGAGAGTTTTCCATCAGTGGGTACCAGTGCTAACAGAGGCTGATGACAGCAAGTCAGCTCTCGCTTTGCCTAAGCACAGAATATCCCCAGGGTTACTCCCAGCAGGTCGTCTTTGTTTCCATGCTGTTGTCCTGGGTTGTGACTGCCATGAAACTTGTGTGCTCATTAGTACTAGTTATGGAAGGCCTAAAGTCAGATATTGCAGCAAAGTATTCAAATAATGCCTAAAGAGTATAGCATATATGCTGCTGGTATTTCCAAACTGAGGGAAGTAAGTGCAATGGAAAACCTTCATAAATCTGCAGTCTTCTTCAAGGCAGCAAAATTTTCACGTGTAATCAGCTCTATTTTCCTATTGTCTGAGTGTTTCCTAGACTACATAAAAAAATTATTTGCTGCAGTAAATTTTTAAGGAAGCAATTCCTGTGAGATGTTCCTATGATTGCTTAACACAGAAGTGCAAACAGATGGAATCTGTTCGTATGATAAATTGGCCAATGTTACTTCAAATACACAAGTGGAGAAATTTCTAAAGTTTCAGCCCAAAGCAGAAGCCTGTTGGAAGGCAGATACCTAGTTGTATTCCTGTAGGAATCAAATGCTGTCAGTCTGAACTGCAGTCAGCTGAATCCCAGTTGCCAGAACTCTCTTGGGATGAGAATGGCACTGCTGTGTAGCTTGTAAGGCCTTAGTTGGCTCTGCCTTTCTCTTGGATCGACCTGAGTGCAAGCAGCAAAACTGGTTGGTTTACTTTTGGAGGAATTTGATATGAATTTGTTGCAGGTGACTTGGGCTTTGAGTTGGCAGATAACAAAGCAGAAATAGATAGACCATGGAGTTTCAAATGTATTTAAGATAGTTTGACTTTAAGCGTGTTTAAATAGGATTTAATCCTGTAGACTTTAGTGTTTGTTTTTGGAAAATCCTTTTGGTTGTTTTTTGGTGATCTTCTTTATTATCACAGAGTTACTGCTGCTGTCTATTTGTAGAAACTGCCTAAGCAACCAGAGCCCCATAAGACTGATACCTGCTGCCGTGCAAGCTCAGCTTTTCCTCTTTCCTTGCGTCCTCCAAGATAAGCAAAACCAACATTCTCCTTTTCCAAGACAGAGCAAACCAAAATGTTTCTATTGTCCATTTGCTAGCGAAGTTGGTGGATGCTCAGCAGAAAATGTGTGAAGGGAACAGGAGGGCTTGGATCCTCAGTTCACCCAGTAGCAGCAACAACTAATGATTCAACATCTCCTCGACAACAGACTGCAGTAGATCAGTTTAAGCCTATCATGAAACTGCCTTTTGGCTTGAAATTGCTTGGATGCTAAGTTGTCAAGACTTGAAATGTATAATGGAAATTTAGATGTATCTCTCATGTTTCACAGTAGATATATTACCCACAGCTCTCTAATTTAACTGGTGTTATATAAAATTAATAAGATTCAGGCATAATCTTTCTCCTTCTTTTATTTTTTTTTAGGGGCCCTTGAGAATAAATCCTAAGAAGTACCATGAAGCCTTCATTCCATCTCCAGTAAGTGTAATTTTATAATGCTTTAAAGTTCATAAGTAAAGGTGCATTAAGATAGGAGTTATGCTGTGCACAGAAGGTCACTCAGAGGTGAATGAGTAGGAATAAATGAACAGGATCTGGAATTTCTTTTATATCAAATATTCCCAAACAAATCCTGCTTTTTTGTACCTCAAAGAAATACTTCTCTTTTACTGGAATTGGGGATGCTGCTGGGTCCCACAGAGGCCAGCTGAAGTCAGGTTTGAGGACCACCAGATAGTGTAATCAGAAACCCTTGGTTTATGGCTGCAGAGGTTTTATAGATTTTCCACTGATTTAAGTTAATCTTCCCTAAACAAATATGCTCTCCGTTTTCGATCTGCTGCATGAGCTAATTTGAAAAGTCATTCCAGAAATAATATGCGTGATTCCTTTTCATGTGCCCGCTTTGGCATGAACTGTATCTTGGTTGGCTTGGGATGTGCTTCTGTCACATGGGACTGGCTTGCACCTCTTCTCTGTTCTTTCCTTATTTTGACAGAAAGGAAGAGATCTTGCAATTTCAGGGCCTTCCAGTCGGGATGGTGACCTCACAGCTGGCACAGCCAAATCTTTTTATCTGGAACTGACTTGGTCAAAATGTTGCTGTCAATGAGAGAGAGTTTTATATTGAAATGTTTTGCTGGTGTGGGGGAGAGAAGGCAGAGCCTGCCCTGAGACAGTGAAACACTGATTCTGTTGTCCCTGCTGCTGACAGCGCTATTGTTTTGGGGTTTGGATTGAAAGCCTTGAAATTCATGGCATTGTCATTTCACGTTGTTGATTCGGGGTAATGTTTTGGAGCCCTCTTTGTTAGAGAAGGCTGGCATTACAGGGGTGGGGAAAGGCTGGGGGTGCACAAAATAGACTAAGATTAACTAGAAGAAGAAGTACAGACCAGTTGTCTGGTACATCAGTAGGGCAGCGCTCTGTGTGTAAGTAAAAGGAACTGTGATCCTTCATTTACAGGTATCCTTGTAGATGTGGTAAGTGCAAGCTGTTAAATATATTCTCTGAAATTACAAAATGCAAGGTTAAAAGAGAAATCCAGCTACTCACAAGAGTTAATTTGGTGTAAGGCTTTATCCCTAATCACCCCTCTCGTGTCCAGCTGTTGCCTTGTGCAGGAATACATATATTAAGGAGGGTTAGCAGAGATCGTTATCTCAGTTGTCTTTGTACTTTTCTGTCCTTTATGGAGCTGAATACCAGAACCAGGAGAATCAACACCTGGATGAAGATGACACTGGCTATTGTAGGCACAGTCCTTTAAGAGAGATGCTTTAGGAAGCTCATCCTTTGTATAACATGATTTGCCATAATGGAGGGTTTGCAGCCTTGGTGTTCTGCTGGACTTCCCATCATTGCCAGATGCTGCAAGAGCTGCAGCTGTGAAAAATCACCCTTTCTCTCCTGCTGTTGGCTAGGGCACTGTATCCCTTTCTCTTCAGCTATGACTTGGCCAGGGTATCATGGAGTTCAAATGCAACAGCTGTTCATCTTCTGGCACTAGAAGTCCCAGTGTGTTTCTTGCTGCACATGTGCTCTGTCTGCTCGTCTCATTATTGCATGAGGAGTTGAGGGGAAGGCCCAGGGCTTTTCTTTTGAAAGCTACCCAGGGAACTGACCCAAGCATTTAAATCTCTGCCTCCCATCTCATTTCTTCCCTGCACAGGGTAGTGTGGTTTGAAATGCCAGCATTGTCAGTGTGAAGGATGATACTGCCGAGCATGAGTGACAGAGTGACTGTAGCTCTGCTGTGCTTGTGAGAGACACTTCCAGAGCAGATGGAAGTACTGCAGATCTTCCTTTTAACAGAGAGGGATAGCGAGCACCACCAGTGATGTTCCCAGGTGGCCACAGAGCAGTGAAATAGTTTCGCTCCCTGGAGGGGGCTGCAGAAGTCTGAAGCTGTTGTGGCCAATACAGTGTATGCACCCTGGGGGCAGCTGAGACTTTACAAGTGATTGTGTTCTGTTGACATTCAGTGCTGTTTTAATTGCATTAGTAATCTGAAGTGCCAGCTGTGCAAAGGAAAAAGTGGGATGCACAAACGTTCTTGGAAGTGCATAAGTTTGCCCAGCAATCGTGAGCCTGTAGCTCAAGATATAGTGATGTTTCCTTTTGGAGGCAGAGCCAAAACTGATGGCAGTTTTCTGATTACAGCTTTGTTGCAGACGTTGAAATTAACTGCTCTAAAACAGGTGTGCATATACTTATGTAAGTGTGTGTGTATATATAGTTTGGAATGAGAGTGACTGGCTGCAAAGACAAGACTCTTGCAGAGTGTGGAGATGCAGCTTTAACTAAGTGGTGTGACACATCAGGTACCTTTACAGAGAGTGGAAGAAAAGGTCTGCTTGGTGTTTTCTTGGACACAGGAGAGAAGGAAAAAAAAACCTGTAGAACAAACAAATTTTTGTGAATGCCAACCTGTGTCCTGCAGCACAGAGCAACTACAGTTACAGACAAAAAAACCTCAAAAAAACCGAAAACAAAAATTTACTTTAAAAAGTGACTTTGAACTTTTCATTTTTATGTATGTGGTGAATTTAGGTAAAGAGTTGGGGCTGAAGGGAAAGAATGGGGAGAAATAAGGAATAAGACCATGTGTAAAAAATCTGGCTTTTTGAAAAGAACGGTTTCCAATTTGAATTATGTTGGTCCAAGAGGCTTTGCAATTTTTCTGCATCTTGTCATGGGAGGCAGCTTTCACACAGCTGTTGAGCTGCTGCTGCTTTTCTTTCTAAGAGTAATTTGGTCTCTTGGAGGATGGCCTTGGTTTCACATCATGGCAGGGTTCTTCCTTTTATTGTTTTGGTATCTAAGCAGAGTAAGATGCTTATGTGGTATTAGGACTTCATGTTTTCAGGTTATAAAAGAAGTTTTTCTTGGAGACAGAGCATGCTGGTAGTTCTGATTGGATTTACTCATGCATGTGAGACTCAGAAGTGTGTACCTGAGAAGTGACTGAAGTTGTGAATCTGAATTCTTGTGAGGCTGGTTTTTTCATTGAAAGGCAATGAAATACTAATCTAAAGAAACATCCTCCTTTCTTGTATCTCAAAACTATGCAAAGAAAACTCTCCTTAGAAAAACTATGTTAACTGCTCATATTGATACTAAAAGCTCACAGTTTGACGTGTTCATGGCACTGTAAGCAGACACATGGAATTCTTCATATACTGAATCATGGGAAAACAGAAATTAAAGCAGCGAGAGCCCTGTCAATAATAATAATAAAAAAAGGACAAAACTGGCAGTCCTTTAAAAGCTAAAATCTTTGTGTTGACGTCTTCAGGAAACTTTATTCACCCCATGAAGAAAATCTTTCAAACCAAATTTAGATTAACTGAATACCAAACATGTTTGGGATGAATAATCAAAGTGCATGCAATTAGTAGACGCTGTTGTGCAAGGATGTTAACCCAGTGCATCCAGTGAAGGTGTCCTAACATGTCTGTTACAGTAAAAGATCTCCTGGCTTGCAGTTGGCATCTGTAATCATCATTATTTGGAATGTCTTCTAACATTAGTTGTGCCAAATGCAGAATATATGGTGTTAACTCATTTGAAAAGCAAGAGACTTCACCCCCAGCTACAATCCAAGCCACCTTCACAGAGTGACCTGCTGGTCTAGGAGCTTCATATCCTTGCTTTCTCACCTCTCCAGGAGAGCAGCAGGAGCTCTGCATGGAGCACTTTGCAGAGACTGTCCTGTAAACATGTTCTGAACACTGGCTTTGAGTGCTTGAGGTGGGAAATTAATGTGTCAAGAGCTGTGACTGCAGAAAACTCTCTCCCCATTCCTAAGAGTAATTGTAGAGAAACAGAGCAGAGCTTGCAGATGACACATCTTGAAGGCTTGGCTCTGCTTTGAGTAAATAGTGTGGAACTGCTGTACTGGCACATCCATACGAAGGATTTCTTCTGTTTGCTGAAAGATATTGTATGTTGAAGGACATGTGGTGAATCCATTTCATTCCTGTGCTCAACTGGAGGATGTTTGTCTCACCGGGCTGTGTGTCTTTTTTGATGGCAGTGTTTTAAACCTCATAACAACTGTAATTTAATATGTTTTGGTCTGGCACTTATTTTTCTTCCTCTTTGACTAGGATGGAACTCGCGATATCTTTATTGATGGAGTGGTTGCTCGCAACAGAGCCCTGAATGGTGACATCGTGGTAGTGAAACTGCTTCCCAAGGATCAGTGGAAGGTCAGTTCAGTATATTTTTTCTGTGATTTGAGAGAAAGAGCTTATTACTATTTTCATCACTAAACTTTAGGGCTTGAGACAGAGAATAGAGAATTTCCTGCAGATCAGTTATTTGCAGTTTATGCTGCTGTGGATTAAAAGATTTTATCCATTACGAGTGTTGAAACCTCACTCTTTGCATGGAATGGCCTTCTTTAGTGCTGTATGAAAGTCTGATGACAAGGCTGGTCCAAAGCTCAGTTGTCAGAGGTGACTTCTGGTATCTGTTCTTTGGCTGTCTTCGTGCTGTGGCTTTGGATACCGCTGTGTAGGTGTTTGCAATTGCCCATGTATTTGCAAGTGTTGTTCACAAAGCTTTAGTAATGATTAACTCTCTCTAATTTGTGGGTCCTCAATCCATGGGAAGCTTATTTTGTCACAGCTCCAGATTTTGTGGTAATACCCTTCTTTACATGAATGAAGCATGTGTGAAATGACTGGAGCAATGCAAATGTGGGACAACTGCTTTTCATGTCTGAGAATTTCACTAGGATCACTCTGGACTTTTTTTTTCTTTCACTGGTCAAACTCAAAGTCCTTTTAAACATCTGGATAATTTGACTATGTTTGCAGGTTTGTCTTTTAACACCACTATGCAAGGGAAGTTCTTGCTCCTTTTCTCTTGTTGCTGGGAGCTGTAAGCTACAGTTAGCAATTTTAACATAGGTTTTCACACGTAAGCATGACAGGACCACCACAAATTGTTTTCCAAACATGGTTTTTAACCTCTTTTTGAGAGTTTAAAGACTATTTATCTTCTGGACAAAAGTTATAGTAAAGATGATTCCAGCAGGGTGGGGACTGATCTGAACTGCCCTGGCCTGGTGCTTTTTAATCAGTCCAGTTACTTTCTCTGCCTGTCTTTGTTTGAAGTTACATGTTTTTAGGCTTGCAAATGCAAGGTCTTCAGTCTGGTCATTTGCTGAACTTTCCACCTACTTTGTTTAAATCTAGTAACAATGGAAGTGTTGTTTCGAATCACTTTAGAACTTGTCTATTCCTTTTAAGTATTCAAAAAATGAGTAAATTACCTGAGTATTTATTGATACATGTAAATGCAAAACTAGCTTGTACAAAAGGCACTCATAAGTGGGATCCAGAATATCACAGGTGTATCCCTATGCAAATACAGGAAAGAGATCTGCTGCAATCTGTGTAACCTCTGGGAATGAGCTTTGAGGGTCAAAGCAAAATTTCCCTGATAGCTATTCAAGACTTCAAATCAGAGTTCACTAAAACTGTGTTGATAGCTATATGTTTTGATCACCAAATCCATATACATAAATTATCTTTTGTGTTAAACCATTTCATTTAGTTGGAAAAATTGAATAGTTTGGATGCTTAGATCCTTTGCCAGGACCTGCCACCACAAGAGCTTCTTTGTAAACTTGATAGAGGTTGCCTGAGCTGGAAGCTTTGTCTATAGTTTTCCATTTATATCTGTCTCTAAATAAAGATAACACCTCTCTCTTGTATCCTCATATCTTCGTATGTGCAACAGTAATGATATTTTATGAATACAAGAGAAAGGGTTCAGAATGTTATCCCTGTCCTGGGAAAATGCTGGAATAAAAAGAACTGGTGGAGAGCTGGTATCTGACTGCAAGGAGGCAATTCAGAAGACTTGAGTGTTTTGTAATATGATTATGATTCTTCTGTGGTGAATTTAACCTTGCCAAATGAAGTAGCTGGAACATGCCAGTTATGTTTTTCAGCCACACAGGTGCTGCCCTATGTAGTCTCATTCTTTGTTTCTTGCCATCAGCAACTCAGTCAGCGATGACATCCCTTTTCCCCTGCTCCCTGAATCTCTTGCTATGTGCTCATGTTTGTATTAGTTCTTTGGGAAGGATGCCACTAAGTTGCACTGAAAGATAACTGCATTCTGCCAAGTAATTCATACTGATTAATGATAAACTGTCTCAACCTATTTTAGGTTTTTCCATTTGTTTAGTCTCATGCTGCTGCAAAGCTGCCACATAGGTGTCTTGAGGGTTTTCTCCTTCCCATTGGGCCTTTGGAACAAGCTGAAGAGCTTCTATCATTTCTTTGAAAAATGTAAATCAGATATATGGTATAACTCATGCTCTCAAAGGAGACTTTAGAGTCTCTGTATATATTGGTTTGTTAGGATTGAGATGTGTGTGCTGATTATTTTTATGGCTTACTATTCCTAACACTTTACCCTGTGCTGCACTGAGAACTGAGATGGGTTTTTTTACAAGATAAGGTTGTTGATTCAGTGGCGTGGTGAGTTTGTGCCTTCTGAGTTTCGAGCACCCTGGATGGCCTCTGGGTGCTTTGGGGGAGGATCTTCCCGTTGCTAGTGCAGGTGGTTCCTGTCATGGACCTTTCCCTGCAGTCACAGTGTAATTCTGCATCCCAGTTATGGCAGGTCTTAGCTGGCACCTCAGTTCAATTTATGTGTGTAAATGGGAGGAAGAGGGAAAACCTGTGACTAGTAACAAACTATGGACTTTGGATAGGGAAATCTGTGTGTTTGCTTGAGTTGTTGAGCAAATTAGGAGCTGCCCTGTCCCCAGTGAATCAATTATTGCAGGTGAGGTACCTGTGAGAAAAAACTCCACCAACTGGAGAGCAGTTTCTTCAAGGATATACTGTATTCCACTGATTCTGTAGTGGTGATACCTTACACACAGGTATAAATGCCACAGTGAAATGTAAGGGAATGGTGAAATACTCTGGGTGCATGGTTATACTTCATGTAATACTTTCTTGAGAGGGACAGCAATATTTTCTTCCTCCAGCCTTCCACTTCTTGGCTCAGTGGTGGGAAATTTATCAGGCTTGAATTTCTCAACATCATGTCCTTCCCAGCGTGTGCATCAATTGCTTGGATGAGCTACTGTGGTCCTCCCTGTGCTAATTCTGTCTGGTCTTAAAGCTCTGTTTGTTCATCTGTCCGCTGGGAGAACTGCGTGCTGTTCAGCAATGATCAGCTTGTCAGTTCATATTTCTCTGCTTACTATTAGTCCTGATCAAGAGCCAACAATTTCAGTGTGGCACCACCGACTTGAAGGAGAGATATTTGTTATCCCTGGAATTTGTTATCTTGCTCTCCTGAAGAAGGTGGCCGTCGGCTTCCTGCCAGGGTAGAGCGGCGTGCGTTGCGGTGACCGCATTTGGAGGCTGTATTTCAGAAGTTCCTCTCCTGTCCTCTTGTGTTACATCTTGGGAATATTGAGGTGCTATGGTAACTTTCAAATATTTAGCTTTTGCAAAGTAAGGTATTTGACTTAGACTGTTTTTCCAGGTACTTAACCTACTCTTAGCGGATGAAGTCAGAATATCGTTGCAGTGAGCTACACTGGCTCCTTACTTCAAGCTGTAGCCCTTCCCTGTGTGCCTTTATCTTCTGGAAGAACGTCACGATAAAAGATAGCCAGTGACAGAGGATTTACCTCAGCCCTTGTCAATTATTCCGATAAAGAAGAAAAATGGTGCTTTATTTCTGATTTGCACTGCTTTATCTTCCACCCGTGGGTTCTTATTATATTTTATGGAGTTGTGCTTACATCAATTTCAGAAGCTTCAATTATACAGTGGGATAATTACTGGAAGGCAAAAAAAAATGTTGATATGATGATTACAGCAGTATTTCTCAGACTCATCAAGGAGGGAAGCAGCGTGTCAGTATAGAGGATAAACCTAACCCATCTTTCCTCACAGGCTCTTTTTGCTCTTTTACCGCCTGCTTAATTGCCAGACAGAATTTGTTTAATTTCAGGTATCTGTTTTGGTTTTTCTTGCAAGATGTAATTTCTTTGGTGGAAGGAAATAGCATAATAAGTCATTTGATATCACTTGGGGCTTGGATTCCTGGCCCAATCCCTGGTGCTTTTAGAGTAGTAGTTTATAACGTGGAATGTTTTTCATGACAACCGTCTCATGCATTGCACGCTATGGCTGCAATTTTAGAGTCTTAGTCTGAAAATAGTACCCAGACTAGGACTTTGTGCTGCCCAAAACTTCCTCAGAAGAATTCTGGGGTCTAGCCCCCTAATGCCTGCTATATTATACCAGGAAGGTCTCCAGTTCTACATAAATATACTGTATATGTAGATAAAATAATAACAGGTTAACCTGCCAGTTTCTCAGAAAGCAGTGAAACTCAGTGCCTGCAAGTGGTATCTTTTGTTGTTGTTTCATGAAACATTTCTTTCTCAGCTTAAAGTGCTTCTTTGCACAATTGGCAGTTTTTCTGAGCTTGTCAGAAGGTCTCTAAGGCCAAGGATGTAGAACTGTTCATTTACGTACAATGTGTGTTGCTGGATAATGGGATAATGGGTCCAGCATTTTAGTCATGAGGTGTCCAAAAGTGATAAAAAATAGTAATTCTTCATAGCTCATGAAAGCACATGTTCTGTTCAACACTGAGCTGTCAGGTGCAATACAGTACAGCAGGAGATCTTCAAGCCTCTTCTGAGCCATACATCAGAGATAAATATTTAAACACTTTCTGTACAGAAGACATAAAGTGCAATTCACTTTTCCCAGCTGTGACTCTTGTTGGCATAAGTACAAACAAATGCAGAGAAGGAACAATTTGATTCAAGCAGTCATCACAAATATCACCATGTATAGTTTGAACAGAGCTACGTATCCTGGCAAGTCACTGCCTCCAACTGTTGGTGAAAACTTATGAAGCATTAGTTGTCCAGAGGGGATGCTAGCTTTGGATTTGCCCTGCTGAATAATAATTCATTTCAACCAAATTCTTCTGCGAGTCAGTTTCTTCTGAAAATCTCGCAGCTAATATAAGGATAACAGTAACTCAGGAGGAGATGGGGTTCTTAGAGGGTTATCACAGCAATACTGTTGGAGTCTAACAATCAAGAATGTTGTTTGGAAACATTACATTCATAATAATAAAAAAAAAGTTCTGGAGAAGTCATTATTGAAATAGTAAGTGTTCTGGCGCGCTGAAAACGTTCAAGTGTAATTCATGATATTCAGGAGTAAAGTGGGAAGCCTAAGAAGCCAGCTAGGAAGACGTCCAGAAAAGCAGGGCTCTAGCAAATCTGAAAGGCTGATGGATGCTGTAGGGAGGAAGGGTAGTTGTTTTGGGTTTTTATTTGTTTTGCTGTAGGCTTTACAGTGAGGGCTGTAAGTTGATGGTCACACACATGTGCATGCATAGCCCTCCCCATCTTGGCAAATCCCCAAACCACAAATTGGTGGAATCTGGAAAAGCTTCATTACATGCTTACTTTCTAATTGTGCCATTCTTTGGATGTCCACATGTTGTTCCACACTGCTGGGCCTGATGGGCCTTTGCTGTGAGCTGGCATGGCTTTTTCCAGGCTTTGCTTAGCTCCAAACCGACTGGGTATGGAGTAGCAATGCAGTAAATTGATAACAAAAAAGCTGAGAAAATAGGAAGTGTTGCCCACTGAGACACACATGCCATTACATCTGCTCTTCTTGCAGATGCCATTATTACATTTTGTTAATCAAATATCACTTGAAGTGAGCCAACCAACATCTTAACACAGAGAATTTTAACAGCAAGCCCTGGCATGCTTTTTATGCTGTATAATGATATAATTACTGTAATGATCTGGGTTGTGTGAGATTGCCGTGACCCAGTGCTGCGTTCAGCCCTTGCCTCCCCCTGCATGTGTAAAATAAGGAGGCAGAAATACCAGCTTTTTGGATGTTGCAAGCAACCTTACTTTCCTGAGAAGGGCCTTTCCTGTCAATACCTGCCTCTGTCTCTCTGATGGTAAAGCCAAAACCAGGATCCCAAATAATAAAATCACAACAAATGTACAGTACAGAGTTTTTGAACAATCTGTTGTCCTTTTTATTCTTTCTCCTTCTGTGCTGGGTAAGAGTGATATTAAAAGGCAAATAGTTTAGTTGGGTAGGAAGGCAAACTTCTTTTTATTGAGTGCCTGCATCCTGTCCCACCAGTGCAGAGTCATATTGCAGCTGTGGTTTGGCTGCACAGACACAGAATGAGATAAAAACGTTACTCTTAGGTGAACAATCAAGCATTAAATAATCATTCATTACATGTTGTCAGTTGTTATATCCCCAGTGAAATTAAGGCAGATAAGCCCCTTGTGATGGGGGTGATTTCAGGCTGTGTGAGATACCACTAAATTTCAGTGTCTGTTGCTGAAAGGGCTTCATCTTGCATGGAAGGAAATGCTCTTGGGGCATCTGATCTTACTTTAAAAAAGGAGTCAAGCCAACATTTAATACCTGATCTCTGCTCCTGCTCACTTCTTTTTTCTTGGTCTTATAAATATAATCTAGTACAGCAAATTGTTTCCTTTAACAACTAACCTTTCTTCAAGTGATTGTTTTAAACTCTGTTCTTCCAAGTCTTCTGTAAATATGCACACATCACAGTAGATTATTCTTAATCCAATCTCTTATATAACCACTATCATTTTGGGCTTTTCTTAGTTCTTGGTTCCTGTGGAATTAGTATTTCTTAGAACTGTTTGTTTTTTGCCAGTTTGGAGACTTATTTGGTGATATCACATGAGTATTTGGAGCCTGCACCTTATAAAAGTCAGGATACCTGTTGTTGTGATGGGATTGATTTTTGGAATGTCACGCACATTAAACTCACTTAACTTTTTATAAACGCTTTCTTGAAAGACTGTCCAGATTTTCTGTAGTCTGGGTTTCTTTCAGATCCGCATAATTAGGAATAAGTTTAAATAAAGTGCACTGATGATAAAAGTCCCTTCTGGCTTAAACTTTGAATAGTGAATGCCATACTGTGTTTTTTTCAGGAGACTGTGCCTCTAATTTAGCTTGAGAGCTGGCAAAATGTAGAGCTACTGTAACACTAAAAACCTGTTAATCTTTAAGTCCCTAGGTGAGGTGGTTTTGGACCATATCCTAAGTTCTGAAGAAAAGGAAAAGTGCTACATGTCTATTTGCATGTTTGTTCTTGTAATCGGCAGGCAGAGAAACAGCAATTGGCTGCAGTATTTACATGTGGTCAAAGCTACTGAGGTTGGCACATTAACTCTTTTCCCTTATTTCCTAAACTCGTGTTTATTTTTCTTAAAGCCATAAATCAGAGGGACAAGGAATCTAAAATAGAGGTGATTTATGTAAATGAAGAATTGCAGCAGCCGGAGGAGTGACAGGGATTTTTCTATAACAGGTTCTTTGGGGCAAGACATGGGACCTCATTTATAACCGTGTGGTTCTTGGAGATAAGAAAGATATTTGTCATCAGGGATGAGATGCGTTAAATTTGTTGTTGGCACAATGTAATCCGTAACCATCTAAGACAAAGGCATCTGAAGTCTAATAGTTGGTTTTTGAGTCAGTGTGCTGCTGCTTCAGGGAGCTGGGACAGTTGTGCCTTCTCCCAAACACTGTTCCTGTGTCTTGCTCCAGATGAGGCCAAGTGTAGCCAGGTTGAGGAGGTCTCCTGGCTCCCCACTCTCTCCTGTCATAGCTTTGTGATGTTATTTGCTCCTCAAATTTCTGAGGATATGTCCTAACTGCTGTGCATATCACAAGATCTGGGAATGAGTCTGGTCTTGGAGCACTACCATGCAATGCAAGGTGGCCAGTGATTTATATGCATCAATAGCAGTTTTCGTAGCACTGCTAATGTGGGAAGTCTTTCTTGCTTGCCACTTGGTATTATCTTTCGCTTAATTAATGTACAAATCAATGCCCTGGAACCTGTAGCTGTGTCAGTGTCTATTTCTGCAGCATCTTGAAGAATTGAAACTGATACTTATTTAAGAGGTGCCACTCAGAACACTGAAAGATAGATTAAAATTCCTCCTGATTATCTTTTCCCACAAATTCCTCGCTGCAATAGTAGTGGATGTGACATCATTTCTCAGCATGTGCTCACTGATAAGGTGTGGGTTTTTGAAGGTCCCAGATTCTATCTGCACTTTCCAGTTTTTATCCCAGCCCTAACTACCTGGAGGCTTTTTAAAAAGTGTTGGTAACGACTCTAGGAAAATACTGCAGGACAGAGAGCTGATATACTAACTCTACTGAAGTAGGCAAAATTTCCTTACTTTCTCACTATTTCTTTTGGTTTATTTTTGTTTTCTGTGTTCTGTCATGTCAGACAATATCTCTTTCATGAAAGTAGGTCTGTGTTGCTGTTGTTTTTTAGGTTTCCAGTATGCTATTGATTCATCCATCTTCAGCTTTGTCACCTCCTGGGGTTGAAGCATTCCTTTGTTTTTAGCTTTGTCTAAATTGTTTTGAAACAGAGAGCAGTGCCAAAACACATACTTTTAATTGAGCAGCTTTGGAAGTGTGAAAATGAAGACTTGGCATGATCTAATTAGCGCTTGTGTATTTTGGTCGCAAAAAGTGACTGGCAAAGAATTCCCCAGACACGTTCTCTGTTCTGTCTGAAAAAAATCCTACACAAAGTTGTGTATCCTGCTTAGTTCTTGTTGGTGCTTGGAAGTCCTGACTGTAATGCTTTTGCTAATTAGCTGACTGCCAGGACATCTTTCTCTTCTCCTTGCTTTTGGCTTGTTTGTTGGAATGAGCATTGGCTATGTTTGCTGGTAAGCTGCATAGAAATTGGCATCTCTTTTCTTGTGGTCTCTTTAAATCCCTCATGGCATCATGTTTGCGAGGTTGGTGCTGTCTGGGGAAAGTCCCAAGGAGCTGTGTGAAGTGAGAGGGTTATCTCAGCAGCTTTTTTTTCTCCCTGACCTAATGACTGTTCAGGGTGTGGGGAGGTCTGGTAAAAACCTTGAGGACAGTAGCTAGGTAACTCACTTCTATGCCCTACTTGAATTTTTTTCCAGTAAAGTAAATTTCTTCCAGGTTTGATGCCAGATTGCCTGAGGTTTTTTTTTTTTATTCTGTGCAGATCAGGTCTGCAACTGTAGCCCCTTGCAGTAACTACAACTGCTGTGATGGTCTGGCTTGGGTTTGAACTTGTAGCTTTTCTTCCTTCAGTGTGAGGATGAGAGCTGGTCCAGTGACAAGCATCCTCTCTGAAGGATCTCATCCATGACATATCTGGGCAGAGCCCAGTGGTGTCTGACAGGCCTCAGCCTGACTGCCTTGGGAACAGCTTGCTGCCCATGTGAAAAGGAGTCTCTTTCTAACCAAGTACCCTCCCCTGACCTTTAGGCTCGTGCCCTTGGCAGAGCAGCCCTGCAACTTCAGGGCTTTCCAATGCCTTTCCCTTCAGCCTTTCTTACAGCTGTCCCTTAAATGTACAATTGGCTTACAGGTGTTAGACAGGCAGCATATGACCTCCTGGCTAATTTCTTGCAGTATCTCCATATTAGAGCAGCATCCAGAGGGAAAGTACCAGCGATCCTTTCTTGTGTCAGCAGGCTGGGAGCAGAGTTGCTGCCTCCTGTACTGAGGAGCTCAGTGAGGATAAATGGCTCATGTGGCTCTAGTTTATTTATCCAGCTGAGGAAGGGAGCTGATGCCATGAGTGAGTGCTGTGCTGGCAAGATGTCTGGTGCCTGAGCTCCTCTTGTGGTCTGTGTTGTACCATGTAGACGTACCCAAGGTTAATGGATGGCCATTAGTTTAATCTGGTTTAATTTCATAGCTGTGTGTCTGAGCTGTGTTTTGACAGCATGGCATTACTTTATCTACTCTTTATGTTTCCCCCCCCCCCATATTCCCGAGGCTTTCTCTAAAACAGTTTATTCTTTTTCTTCTCTGCACAGTTGTTGAACTGTGGATGTAATATGTTTATCAGCTCAGATTCGTGCCTTGGAAACTTAATTTACCTTTTTATGTAATGCTTTATCACTAATTCATGGTAACATTTCCTGTCAGGATATGCATTGTTAAAATTCATTTATAGGGGGGGAAAAAAAAAGCGTGGAAACGGATGGCTCCCCTTCTGTAAGGTTCAAAAGTTTTTAAAGTAAAAAAGGAAAATGTTCTTCATGGTACCTGACATCAGTCCCACCATCCTGCTTTCCCATGGGGTGACTCCTATCAGTGCTCAGATATAACGGAGCCCAAAGAATAGGTGTGGTGGCAGCTGTTGCTGTCAAGTAAAGGAAGAGCTGGGAGGGGAAGGCTGGCCTTGTCAGGGCAGTGTCTCCAGCTACACAGTAATTTCCTATGAGCTGACTGAGACCTTGGGCAGACTTTTTGCTAACAAAACCACTACCACATGTCAAAATTGATTTTTTATTTTTCCCGCCATTGTCTCTTTGTCACTGAAGGAGTCGGCATTATCCAGTGGTCAGTTATCCAGCTGTGTGCCCTCTGTACCAGCAAAGCCACTTAAGCAAGTTAACAACAGTGGTTTTTTGGGCATGAGTGGCACATCACTGTAGCAGCCAACTTCAGTGACATGGGAATGGTCCTGGGGCATGAGTCTTGTCTTTGAGCAATTAGTTGCTATGATCATAAATAAACAGATAGACTGTGCTTCAGAGCTCCAGTTCCCAAGCACTGATTTCTGTTAAGTGCTTTGTGAAAGAAAGAAAAAAAATAATCAAAAAATAATCTGCAGTTAAACTAATCTCCTCTAACAATGTCTAATGCATTCTGAGGACCAGTGCTCAAGGGAAGGGCGTTGTACAGAATGACAGACAACAAAATATACACAACTCTTTGTGCAGAGTTTTGTGGTATTAGGAAATAGAGCTCCCAACACTGGCACATCACCCTCTGATTAAACACTGTGGTTTCACCAGCTCAGGATCAATAACTTTAGAAAGCACTAAGTGTTTGTCAAATACTCTTCCTTCGGATATTTGACATCCGGTCCTTTTGTCTTCACCGACTTGCCTCAACACCTCTGCTGCTCAGCAGGCTGGGTGTGCTCCCTCCTACCCCTCCTCCTCGCCCCAATGCCATGCCCTGCACTGTGCCCCAGCCTTAAAGTCTTACATAAAAGTAGCTGGTTGCACAGGTTGATCCATGTTGCTTGGATGAAGTGAGGGGCTGGGATGAGAGAAAATACTTGCCTCTAATGAGCAGCTCTGTGCCCTTGTGCCTATTAAAGAAAACCTTTTCCCCTTTGCAGATGTGAGGAGGGTGTAGCACAGTTCCTATGTCCTGGCTAGCAAGAAACCCCAGAAAAAGCTCTTTGTTTAAATTCTGTTGACCATTTCTAGTGTAAAGTGTTTTTCCAGCTGAATCCATAGCTGGATGTACTGCTCATGATAGGATTATGTTACTAAAAAAAAGTAATGAAAAACATCATCATATTTTAAATTTGCCACAGGTGCTTCTTTATTAGTTGCTGTCACCTTTTAAAATTCTTCAAGTCTGTTTTTTGGGTTAGTCAGAACAGCATTGGAATAAATGTCTTCCTGCCTGGGTTGCATCCCCTCAGCTCTGAAATGAAAAGTGATGTGGGCTTAGCAAAACCTCTGCTCTCCACCAAGATATGCCAGGGGAAGCTTACTCTGTTTCTTTACCAGCTATACATAACCTTTTCTTCACAATAAAAATATGCCCTCCTAAGCATTAATTATCTTTGATCCATTGTTGTGGAAAAAATTTTACCCAAAAACTGTCAGGTTTTTCCAGCGCAGTCATCCTGATATTCTCACTGTGCAGAAGTAAATACAGAACAAGTGAATGAGCTGAGAACAGAGAATCCCAGTTCATGTGTCATTGATAGATGAAAGTGAATACAAAGAGACAGAGATGTTTTTTTAAAATTTTCACTGAAGAAGGTTGAAATCATTCCTTAATGCATTACACATTACGTGATATTTATGCTTGAGTAAACGCCGTACTTGAAGCTGAGGTTGATCAACCTTTCTGTGTTACAAGATTAGAGAACTGAGTGCAGATAGACAGTAAAACTTGTTTGAGGCAGAAAACTGACTTAAGAGATTTGTTTTGAAGTTGATGTTTTATGGATGAAATTTGGTAAGTCTATTCAGTGATTCTTCTCAAATTACAGTAGAATGCTAAGTGTTGAAATGGTTTAATTTTATCATATTGTACCTGTGGAAAGACTTACCTGAAGAATTTTCTCTCACGATGAAACTTTGCAGTTGATGACTCCAGGATGAAATCCTGACAAATGTGCTTCCACTTGGCTATGAGGGGAGAAAAAAAGGGAAGTACTCAGAGTCTTTAGGATGTGTTTAAACTTTTGGGGGTTGCTTTGGAAAAGGTAATATTCATTAGAAGTGAGGATCTTTAGGATCCAGTAAATCATACAAGTGCACGTGACAATTTTGATGTGATAGATGAGCATGTTAGGCCAGTGATGGGGAAACTTCAGCCTGAGCTGTTGTTGGCATGTTAGATGGGAATGAGCCACTCCCTGTGGAGGTCAAGAGTACTTTGGTATTTGTGTGGTAATTTTTGATGGTTCCAAAAAAACAAGAGTGGTTTAAATTCACAGTTAATGCATAGTTACATGAACTGTAGCTTGCAAGGTTACGAGCTAATATGCTGGAGTAATTTACACTGCTAAAAGTTCAGTGTTTTATCATTAAAGAAAACAAAGACTACTTTTTGTATTGGGAGGGATGTAGCATTCTCGTTTCACAGTACCTCTGTTGCAATATCCATATAGTTTATATGATTTGCTGTGAAATATTTATACAGGTGAGAACAGTGTCTATAGTAAGACTGATTTGTGTATTAATTTGCCTTGACCCCTAAATTCAAAGCCCCATAGCAGCTTTCTGTTTTTCTTTTAGGTCAGGTCTCAGTGGTTTTAGGGCTTGCTGATCCTGGCTCATTGTTGTATACTATTGGCAGGTTTGAAGCTATTAATTGTATGAGTTGCACCTTTCGGTTACAAATTCATGGCTTTCTTCAGTGTCATTTGAAGTGTAATTTGGTGGGAGCAGCTCATAAAGTCATGATGAGAAGATAAAATAAGAGGTATACAGTTGAATGGTGTGAGAAGTGAAACTGGTTTTAATCCAGTTTTTAAAGTATTGGCTTTATTTTTAATAACACTAGACTAAGAGTTTGATAACTTTGGGGTCTATGAACTGTGTTAGGCAAATAATACAATATTCTATTAAGAAATTATGAAAACCATTCATATTGTAGAGCTTAGGTAGAACATTTTAATTGAACTCCTAGGACCGTGCAAAGTGCAGTAAAATAACTTCTCAGAGGTTTTAAGACAACTTTACAGTGTGGTCAAATTAGAAGGAAAATTAGTAGTTAAAAACTGAGAACTTGCTTAGTTTTATTTTGGTGGAGTCCTGTTAATGTTTTAGAAGGAAGCATGTTTGATCATGTGCTTGGTACGATTGCAGATACCTTTGTTCTGCAGAAGGCTCTCTCAGGTGGTTTAAATGTGCTCTTTGGAGGAAGAATGTCTTTGGTAGAGGTGACTGGCCATGTCTGCTCAGGGCTGGCAGCACAGGTGCATTGTTACGGGGTGGGAACTGGTCCCTCCCTGGAGCTGGAAGACATGGTGTGAACTGGTAGGATATCGATAACCTTTTGTGTGTTTAACGAGACAAATCCTTCCGTTCCATTGTTTCAGTGTAAGCAAGCGCTTATCACCGGATGATTTTTGCATACCTTGTATCCCTTTTAATTTGTTTTGGATCAGGGACTGTAAAAGCCAGTGTGTGCAGGGGATTGTTGCAGGGATGGGGCAAGTATTCCCTAGCTTGTTAAAATTTCTTAAGCAAGAATTGCAGTTACTCCCAATGCCTAAAGTGCAACGTCCTGGCATCATTTGACTTCTCGCAGTGCTGTGTAATTGCAGCACTAGGAGTTACAAAGTACTTTATTCCATGATCTGTGGGTGTGGATGGGTAGACTGAGGTGGCAGTATGTGTGCACACTGCAACCCTTCACATGGCTGATGTCTACCCCTATGCGACGTCCTTCATTTACTTTCTCTCTGCACATCCTCCATCCCTCAGTGCCCAGTGTAGCCAGCCTATGGAGGTGGAAGTGGTGTCTTTGGTCCCAAATGGAGGAGTGGGATTTCAATTTGGATGCCCAGCAGCCCGAGGACAAACTGCTGTGTGAAGTGGCTTCTTTTTCTGATAATGGTGTTGTGGCACAGTGTAGCAGGGTTCGTGGTAAACCAGCAAATTAAGTTGAAGAGTCAATGGATATTTCAAAACAAGGCAGGGAATTTAAGGAGGTTTTAAGGAACAAGGAAGTGGAGGATTTAATATTTTACTTGGGAAGGCATTAACTTGCCTTTCACATGTCCTTAGTTCTTGAGACAATGTAGATGCTTTGTGTACTGATAGGCTTCCACGTGGTAGCTTTCATTGATGGGTAGAATGGCAGCAGGCAAGTGGGAAGTTTGCCATGTCAAAGCCAACAAATACACCGGTGAGAAAGCAAGTGGAAGGGGTTTCCTAAAGATGTGGGCTGTGTGGGTAGACTCTGAGAATTTGCCCATCTTCCTTTACTGTTTTATCAGCTAAGATGAATGGTGAGTCAGTGCTAGCTGTACGGCATGTTTCATCATTGGAGAGCTGTCAGAAAAGCTGATTAATAATCCAGAGCATTTGGATTCAATGTGATAAAACTAATCATAACAAAGTACTTCACTGCCTAACTTGAAGCTCTGAAGAAAATCCTGTTATCTTAAAAGTATGTGTATATGAAAGGGCTAATTTTTTCTTTCTTAACAAGATAAACATAAACTCATTGGTGAGTTGCAGAGCAGCGGTACTGTTTCCAGAGGCTGCTTTCCAAACTTCCCTAAGATGAAGTGAAGCTGAGACTTAGTGCTGTCACTTGTGGAATTTCAAGAATATACTTCTCAAGACTTCTTAAGTTACGTGGCAGAATTTGTTATGGAACCATCTTATTTAAATGGTATATAAATTATTGTAAGGAATATGGATTTACTTTCTTCACTTTTTGCAACAGCCTGCCTTTTTGCTGAGTGCAATTTGCTTTTTTTCTTTTGTCAAGTTGATTAAACAATTTATCATTAACACATTCACCATATTATAGTTTAACTGTGTAAATATTATTCAAATCACTTCTTCCAGGTAAGGAAAATTGTTAAATGTCATCCCATACTTATTTTTACCCAGAGGGGAAGATTGAACAAGTGAAGATTGCTTTGAGTTCAGCTGATCTGTATGAAGCAGCTTTGAATTTCCTGGACTTGTTTAATGAACATATTGAAAGCCCAGTGTAGCTACCTGTCTCAGATCCAATAATTGTACACAATGTACTGCAAGAGAGAGAGTCTTTTCCTTTCTGGTTAAAAGAACTAGCAATCTGTCATTGTTGGTAATGAATGTTTGCAGGTAGCAGAGTCCAGATTTAGCATTTGAACTGGCTTCCTTGTAAAGATTTGATTTGATTTCCTTGTTCTGTAATTTCCAGTGTTCGAGTGAGAGTTCTTGTTGGATGACTAACACATTTCAGCTCTGGTTAAGGCACTTTTGGAGACCAGTGTTCTTCATATATTAAATATTTCATTAATGACACAAGCAGGTGTCAAGGCTAGTTCACAGTCACATGTTTTTGAGCTGTGCTTCTGACTTTTGCCATTCTCAGATTCATTTTGTAAGAGTGTTGAATGGGGTTAACACTTGACGCTGTGCTGCTTCCCCACGTGGCTCATTAGCACCTTGACTTTATACCTCTTTAACATAACCAAGTGCATAATTTTTCTTGTATTTCTGCTTTGCATTGTAGTCTTTGCTGCATGTTTGTTAAGAGAATTGGAAGTGTGTTCAGAATATTAAAAGGCATATAGAGGTAAACACTTTCTGTTTGAGGCACACTTTCTAGTTCTGCCCTTCTGGGCAGTGACACAGGTAGCTCATCACTGCTTTTGCATAGCCTGTGAGATGCAGTTGCTGCAGTGTGCAGCCATCCATTACTGGCACATGAAATGTATCCTGAGGCAGAGGGGAGAACTCAGGGCAAGTCCTAGGGCAGAGCTTTAGTCTGTCAGCCAGGAATAGCTGGCTCTTGTGTGACTGTCTGAGCCACACACGTGTAGTGGTGGGCTTCATCAGACTAAATCAGCAGACAAAACTGACAAATCTGAATATAAATCCTATACTACTTATATCTGGGAATGGCCAAGCTATTAGGATTTGGAAGCATGATTCAAAGATTTGCCAAGTTAGGCTGTGACGATCACTAGGAAAAGAATTTGCCCAGGAGAAGTGAATTATAAAGTAATTCAAGACTTTCTGAAAAAAAATCTTACAGAGTCAGAGTTTAATGACCAGGGTGATGGCTTTATGCTGCCATCAGTGTTTAAATCCCCAGCATTTTTTGTTTGCACCTGTTTTTACTGATCTCATAACTGGCCATTGTTACAGAACACATATGGAATTTGGTTGAGAGACCAACTTTTCTTTTCTTTTTGGATGGGATGCAAACTACCTATTGCAATAATGTTTCTGTACTTGCGATTATGGGCACTGTCAGTATTTCCATTATAAATTTCTAGATTTTTTTTAAAGGAGCCTAAAACTAAGTTGTAAAAATTTGTTCTTGGCAGAGAACTTGTGTACAACATCTCAACTCGAATAAGACTTTTTAATGAATCTTGAGAGAGAGGGAAGGAAAACCTGAACTGCTTTCTAAGTTGAGGTTACAGAGGTGAAGTATACTCTGAAATCTCTTGTTAGCAGTACTTGGCTTGTACAAAGAAACCCCCCAGTGTTAGTCCCTTGCCCTGCATTACATTTTAAATTGAGTTATAACAATTGAGCATAACTTTTGATTCATTCTGTGGAAAAGCTTTTGATAGAGCAGCATTCATCGCCAGGCAGGAAAACCACACTGGAGGGTACCTGGCATCAGGAAGCAGGGAACTCTGTGGTGGCCAGTCCTTCCCACTGCTCACTGTGGGAAGAGGCTTTTTTATGGTAATGGTAAATCTATTTCTGAAGGAAAGAAGTAAAAATATGCCATTCCTACTTACTGCATTTTTCAGTGCTGCAGGAGATACTCTGAGACCATGTTTAATCAATGTATATTTTCACTGGATTAAATAAATCTGAATATTGATGTCATGAAAATAAGCTGAGAAGCCTGGTGGTGGATGCTGATGCATTTTACTCTTCTAATAAACACTGCTTCAAAATGTAATGAAGCGTGCCCTGTTGCTGAAGGTAAATGCAAACAAACTGAGCTATAGACTCTTTGCTTGAGGTGCTTGCTGTTTAATAAGAGTCGTCACTAAGTAATGTGAGCAGATCCTCGTGACGCAAATGCCAGCGGACGTTTCCCTGATGTCATTTCAAGAGGAAACCTGGTGATACTGATTGTTTTCACTAGAAGGAGAGAAAACACTGCAGCAATGTAAGTCCTCAGCAAAATCATCAGCATCACTCCTCTGTTTCCCAAAGCACCTTTCCTACACCTTGGGCCCCTAGTTTGCTTTAACTTCCATTAAGATGTGCTCCTTTCAAAGGCAATCTGTGTGTAACCTTCTTGTGCTCATCTATTCCCTCCTGTTAATGGGCTTTGTCTTTAATAGGAGCTTCCTAAGAGTTCTGTTGAGCAGTCACAGTGTTGTATATGGGTTGCTGCAGTACTCAGTGTGGTGTGTCCCTGGTTCTGACTGTGGCAGCTGAGCACAACTGGAAAACAAATAACCCTGTAAAGGATGCATTTTGTCAGAGGTAGTGGTGTGTAGAACCTGTGCCTTCAATGGGCATTTCTGTGCCTACCAGCAGGAAAAGATAGAAATACCAATTCCCTGGAGACAAACCAGTGATTGTCCTCTTGTGCCTTTCCTTCTGGAATATCTTCTGTTGTGGCAGGTTTGTGGCTCACTTTTAAAAAGAGGACTAGTTCTTTGGTACCGTTGCTGTCATGTGTGTATTGATGAAGCTGCATATCAAGAAAAAGTCATGGCAGGAAGGTAGTTTTGGAGAGCACCTTGGTGAACTAGTTTTACTGCTGGAGGTGAGTTCAGTGAAGAAATTTTTATGAAAACTTTAGAGTTCTTTGTTATTATAGTAGACAACTACCTAAACATTTTTGAGTCAAATAATTTCGTTCTAAACAAGTGGAAATTTTGGGTTTGAATGTTTTGTCCAGTATATGAACTAATTTTGGAAAGGCATGGATAACTAAATTGTCAAAAATTCTTATTAGTAAGTGCCTGAAGCTTATGAAGAGGTAGCTTTACTGTGGTCATAACTGTGAAGTCATTCATGCTTTGCATCTATTTTGCTGTTCTAATGATATTTCCAGGTATCATACAATTGAATGATGTCTCAGGTCATCTTTAAATAGGAATTGGCTATAAATAATTGTCTATAAAAATAATTGGCTTTGATTAGTGATGAGTCTATTAACTTTGTGTGTAGAAGTAAGATTTTTTTTTTTTAATCCCAACAACAGAAAAAAGAAATGTTTTGGTTTTGGAGCTGTGGGACATTTGTTTCCACACTGACTTGATTTCAAGCAGCAGCTGTAAATAAACTAATACTGGTCTTTGATTATGTGAGTTCCTGCTGTGACAGTCAGATCTACAGTAGTGAAACCCTGAACGTGGTCTGTGGTTAAGCCTTAGTCCATGGCAGGGAAGAGGAAAGCCTCCCTCTCTGTTCATAGGAAGCTAACTGGTGTGTTAGTGTCTCTGATAAGCCCTCAAGAGTTAAGTAATGCTTTGAAGTATTTGTAAACTTTAATCCTCACATATTCATGTAAACCAAATATCATTCCCATCTTCTGAGTGGAGATAGCCCCCCCCTCCCTTTCTCCTGGGACACCTGCCCTCCCCCAGCTGCCTTAATGTATTTTTCCTTGGTGTGCTCTTGCTTTAATACCTGTGAAGCTGAGCAACCCAAGGTACTTGATACTTAATATATGAAAATTGTTCAGGTATTTGTGTTTGTTGCTTTACCCCATGTGCATGCTGTGCTATTTTCAGCCTTCTTTTCACACTTGGACTCTGCCTTGCCAGCTGTGTGAAATTCAGTCATAGCATCTCAAGGACAGAGTGTGCAGATCTGCCTTAGCACAGTGGCAAGTGCTGCAAACTGGGCAGCGTGGTTTGGATGACTTGCCAATAGTCATGGCCAGCTGAGAGCAGGATTTTTTTTCTGGAGCAGGATTACTTTCCTTATGCACTTTGTAAAGAGCTTGTTGAAAGTCTAAGATAGATATGGAAGTTTGGGATTTCCTAGCTGTAATAGCGATTTAACATGAAGTCAGTCCCATGTGTACTTTCTAACTAGGTACACAAGGATTCCTTGCCCAAATAAATGGATTTGTAGCAGGTTTAGGTCACAGGTGGGGAACCTTCCCAGTCTGATAACCTAGCCTGCACATTTGCAGGAATCTTGGAGCAAAATTTTGCTGCTGTCATCTCCCTCTTCTCCTCCACAGCCTCTTGGTGCTGTATGTTGCAGTGAGATCATGTCCAGGGTCAGAATTTGCTGATATCAAATGTGAAAGGAGTATGTTTGCCTAACAGCTTGTCTTCTCTTCAGAAATAACTTGAAGGGATACCGAAAGGCCTCAACAGTAGAGGAAACTGTTCTATTTCAATCCCCAGTGAATCATGTGACTTTCTTTTCCCCTACTCACCATGCTTACAGGAATTATCTCCTTCCCGTAGTTCCTTTCCTCTTCAGCCCTGGCTGCCCCTTTTCTGTCACAGCTTCCCTTGAGCACAAATCCTTTCCAGTGCCCATCCTGGGGTGATGGGGAAGGTACTGAATTCACAGTGGTCTTGGCGTGCACGACTGGAACTGGCCTCAGCATAACATGACAAAACACAGTTAACTCAATGGTCAGTTGATGTCACAACCCATTTCCCAAGGCTGAAGCTGCTCATAGTGAGAAACCACTCTGACAGATGGTACCTGCTGGCTCCTGCATGGAAAATGTAATGTTAAAGCAAACTTCCAGTGTTCTGTTGCTACGAAGTTTTCTGGGATGTGTCTCCATCAGCTGTTATCAAATCTCTTTACCTTCACACCAAACCATGACTATTTGCAAAGGAAGTGCTGGCTGGTTTTTTGTGGGTAATTTTAATAATATCATGCTGGGATCGAGGGAGGCTGTTGTTCTTGATTGGAGCCATATTTTAATACAATTACAATCTGATTTAGAAATTAATGTAGATACCAGTTTCCCTGGTGTGACAAGGTAGAGACCATAGGAGTAGGATCTAATTTTGCCAAGCTCATTTGATGGGATTGAGACCGGCATTGTGGGATACATTCAGCCCACAGCAGCTGTGTTTTGCCTTCCATATCCTCAAAGGAACAGTTGATCACAAAAGAAGTGCAAGAATGTTCCTGCAGAAAAAAAAAAGAAATAAAGACAGGACAGTCTAGCTGTTGACTGAATGCAACCATGAAGATGGATGACTGGAAAGGCTAAGGAGCTAAGAACTATTTGAATCACTCCTGGAGTGGGAGTCTCAGTGACGCTTCAGTAATGACTCGTTTAGGATCCCGATGCCCTTCTCCCACTGTGTGAATAAATAAGCAGACCTGGGCTGACGGAACACACCAGTCAAAGGAAGTTCCCACTGGGAACTACCTACTCTGAAAACTTCCATAAATTGTTCTGTAAAGTGACAGTTTCCAATTATGGATTTTCATAATAAGAGGCTTACTGGCAACCAGTAATGCAAGTTAACTGTGGAAATTTCTATTGCTTTTCTTGGCCCCTATGCACTTCCTGGACAGTGTGTGTTTTGTCCCAGGTGTACCATTCTGGGCTTTGAAAGTGTGTCAGAACATGTGTGGAGGGGCTGTGACCCCTCGGAGGTGGCACTCGGAGGCCGATCAAAAGGAGTAAAAAGAGCAAGTGAGGGGCTTAAGACATGAGCCCCAACATGTGAACTCTTGGTTGATTTGTTTGTTTCCTGCCTTGATGAGTTGAAGTGTTGATCACCAGTAAGAGATTTTCTTAGACATGTGGGAAATAATTTTAATACAGTTCTGAGGAAAGTTTCAAACCTTTGGGAGGTAAAGGTATGCAAATATCTTGGATAGCCCTTCCAGTGCTTTTTGATTAGTTTGCATTGTTGACCCACTTTCCTCTTATGGGCACGTGCGGGTACAGGCTTGTTTGGTTTGTGAAATGTTGAATAAGTCTTCAAAGAGTATCATTGTTTCCAGGAAATATGTTTTTCGTACATACTTGTATTGTTTAAAAAAAAAAAGAAGGGCAGTAATGGATAATTCTTAGGTTTGTGCGAGCCAGCGGTGTGGATTTGCTTGGCATTGCAGCTTTCAAATGATACACACTCAGCACAAGTAGATTCTTTTCTGATTACATGCAAGCACTGTGTAATAATTACATCTTTTAAAATATATATTGATTCATGGTATTATTGTCATGAAGTTGGAAATGATCCAAAAGCCTGTCTGCTTCTTTACATCAGATACAAACTGGATATCTTTCTGCAGTAGTTTGCTGAAAGTGCAGGGTTTTCAGAGAATCATACCGTTGAAGATGTAACCTTATGTTGCTCTCTTCTTCTAATCCACCCCTCTTGAGTGATTTATTCTGGGGGCTGTGCATCATAGGTTTTGTCCTGGCACCCAGTCCTGTAGTGTTGCAGTGCCTGTGCACATTACCAGAAAAAGATGGCTGGGAGACAGTTTGAAAAAAAAAAAAAAGTTAAACCAAAAAGAAAAGAACACACACGCAAAGAAAAGAAAACCAATTCCAGTTAGTAGAGAGGGTTTTGCTGCCGGTGTGGATGGGGCATAATTTGATTTAAATGACTTTTGAAAAACAGTTCTCAAAATTGTTCCATGCATTTTCTTCCTGGCTACTGTTGAAAATATGGAGCCGAATATTTTCTGTGATGTTTCAAACCAATATGTTCTGGCAACCTCAGAGCTGGGCCCTGTGCATTGCACTCTTGTTTCCAGTTCGCTGTGGCCTGGAGTGCAACACACAGCTCATGAGATGCACCAAAGTGGGAGGTCTTGCGAGGAGCAGGCAATGCAGAGTCCCAAGGAACAAGGAACATTTTGCTGGGGTCCAGCAGGGAGGCTGCCAGTTCTAAGGGCCTCATTTATGAGAAGAATTTGCTGGTAGGAGATGGAGAAGCTGTGTGTGCCTCTTCAGATTTTGTGAGTGTGCAGGAGAAGGTTGATTCCTGGGTGTTGTTAAAGGCTTGCTGCTGAACTGAATCTTCTGTGCATCCCTCGGGTCAGACTTTTCTCGCTAGAGAGATTTGCTGTACAGATGACGGGCTGTGGCCAAGTGTTCATCCCTGCTTGAAGTGTGACTACACAGAGCTGTACGGAAGAACAGCGTGTGGGCTGGGAAGCTGGGAGATG